>NW_026267235.1:62780-66875 GCF_000697945.3 Frankliniella occidentalis
GGATGGCGAGGAGCTTCGCGCTTGTGCTCGTGGTGGCCGTCGGGATGGCGAGGAGCTTCACGCTTGTGCTCGTGGTGGCCATCGGGATGGCGATCGCCGTGGTGGCCAGGCTCAGGATGGCGAGGAGCTTCACGCTCGTGCTCGTGGTGGCCATCGGGATGGTGAGGAGCTTCGCGCTTGTGCTCGTGGTGGCCTGGCTCGGGATGGTGAGGAGCTTCACGCTTGTGCTCGTGGTGGCCGGGCTCGGGATGGTGTGGAGCTTCGCGCTTGTGCTCGTGGTGGCCGGGCTCGGGATGGCGAGGAGCTTCACGCCTGTGCTCGTGGTGCTCGCCGTGGTGGCTGTGCTTGTGGTGGTTAGGATTTTCACGCCTGTGCTCGGGCTGCTCACCGTGATGGCCAGGCTCGCGGCGGTGAGGAGCCGCGTTGATGGCCACAACCTGTAACGTCATAATAATTTGAGATGATAATTAAATCTCGATCCTCTCCCCCTTTTTTACTCGTTCTTTACCTCCACTCTACTTCCTTTGTGGGGGTGGAAGATCGATTATTGCGTTTAGTCTGGTGTAATTTAGTTTCCCCATACATCTCGAGATGTATAAGCAACCACAACACCTACAAAATATTGGTTAGGTGACCTAACCAGTCAATAGTAAATGTTTTTTTTTGACTGATTTCTCAAAATTTAAAGATATTCAAGAAATAAAGCCGAAAAAATCGGCCGTCGAGCGTCCGTTTTGGAGAGTTTTTCTACACGAACATATATTTCAATAGAGCGAAATTTAACCTAAAAAATGACTAAACTATTATTCTTTTGGCTTGCTGGATTTCCGGGCCCTACTTACCACCAAAGCTAGGAGTAGACTGCAGGCGATGATTCGCGCCATAGTTGTAAGTTTGCTCACTGCAAGCAGACTGAGCGAAGTGCAGAACTTGTGGACTGCTACCCCTTTTAAAGGGCACAATTCGTGTCTTTGAGGCCTCTCCTGTCACGCCCGTTGGCATTTCAGACGAACACGTTCCGCGTTATTTTACGCCACAAACGTGACAACCGTCACGTTTGTCGTGATTGCTTTGTCGAGATCACACAAATAAAAACCATTGTGGCTGGGTTCACGTGGTTCACGGCACGGTGGCCGATGTGGGTGGAAAACTTTTGATTTCTCGCACACGCGAATTTCTCGGCGCCTGGCCTACATGGTCTGCGCGCGTGGCTGGTCGATGGGCGGCTCGCGAGCGATAAACGCCTGCGGTGGCGCAGCAGGTTGGCGCAGATGCACTTTAAAAACTGCAAAATGAAATGCAACCCTTTCTCATGACGCACGCGCAGCCGACCGAAATGCACAATTTTTCATCGCCGGGTCAAATTACTTTACCCGCGTCCACGACTACCTACGAATGTATAGGAAATCGACTCCAACCGTAAGGGGTTTATATTGTATCAGAGCGTGATGATGAACGTATGCCTCTTTCATCAGGGTGAGTTGAGCGCGCCACATTGCTGTGAGTGAAAAATTTGTTAATTGTACAAATCTACTCATAGCGGTGCGTAGCGGCGGCTGTACGGACAAGAGCAAAGCCCAGCACTGGACGCGAGGTTGTACGTGACGTTCGAAACTCCATATAAAGTTCCTCAACAACGCGTCGGCCCCGCTTGCCTGCTGTGCCCCCCCCCACCCTTTACCTCCCGTGTTCACTACACTGCGGCTACATCTCCGTTTCCAGTGGTGGGCTCGGCAGTGAAAGTGAGGCGGGGCGGGGCAGAGCGCCGGCCCCGGCCGGGGCTAATATCAGTCTGATGGTGCTTGGTAACCAGGGGCCGGCGCTCCAAACAGTAGTGTGCAGAGAGGAGCTCCAGTGCCCTCCGCGTCTAGTCCGCGCTCGCCTCCGCGTGTGTGTCTGTGGCAGGATGAGGATGGACGTCGCCAATCGCGGCCGCCCGGGGCTGGAGGATGTACTTCCGCGAGCCGTGTGGGCGACACCGCGACATGAGGTCCAGCGGGGAGACGAGGGCCGGGTGGGGGTGACCAGCGTACCGCGGCTGGCATCGTCAAGAAAGTACCTACACCCGTTTTCCTCAGATTCATTATCACGAAAACTGCGGGAGCTCGGCGCCTGCGAGACTCAGGGTAGGCCACCCCGCGGCACACGCATGCACTACGGGTGAGATGTTGCCTACCTGGCAGGCGCTATGAAAGCTTGCAGAGGCGGGACTTGGCTGTTTCTCATCGACGAATGACGGACGTACTTTCCAGATGATCCCTAAAAAAAGAAAGAGAGAGAGGGGGAGAGAGAGAGAGGCGCTGGGAGGGTCGCGGGGGTGAGAAAGGACCAGCGAGAGACAGAGCGAGAGGAAGAACAAAACAAAGAAATGAAATGAGCCGCGTGCTGCGGGGCCATCTCATTCATTTCCTGCTCCCGCCACCGCTTCCGCTGCTGCCCCCGCCGGGCCGGGCAGGGCCGCCCTCACGAAAGAAGCGGGCGCCTTCAACGCCTTTAAATCACGAGAGGTGAGATAGATAGTGCCGCGTCAATGATTATTTGGTTCGGGTGGCCTGGCCTGGCGAGTACACCTTGCGGGGTGGTGGCCCTCCTCCACCTCCAGCTGGAGGTGCGGCGGCCGCGGCGGGGCACAGGCCAGAGCTCCCCCACCCACCCCCACCCCCTCCAGGGGGGCACCGAAGCAGGAAACATGGCCGAACCGAAGGGCACAACGACATCCGCCATTCCACCCCCTCCCGTCCCTCTCTGCCGGGGATGCGACCGGAGAAATGAGGAGGGGGGAGGGGTGCAATAAAGATACCATCGGCACGCCATAAACCAAAGAACACCGCATCATGCCCCCCCCCCTTTTTTTCTCTCTCCCTTTTCCCCCTTCTCAGATCCGTGGCGCAGCAGGGCCTTGCGGAGCCAGCGGCGGTGAGTCTGGTGGGCGAGTATGGGGTTGGCCGGCCCTGCCCGCCCTCGCCACGCCCCGTGAGTGTCCTCCGCCCCCGCGACTCTGCCGCCCGGATCTTGACCCGGCAACATGTCCGTCGCCGCCGCCCGTCACGCAACAGGGGGCACCGCCGGACCAGCCGCTGGTGACGTGAGGCAGAAGGTACCTGAACTGTCGCCCTCCACTCTTTACCCCCGTTTGGCCATCTTTGAACAGGCCCCAGGAAGAGCAGTGTTTATTCTATTAAAGCATCGCATCCGCCCAGTCCAGATCGACGTCGGCCAGCGAGCGAACATAGCGCGGCCCATTGCCTTCCGCCGACATCCTTCCTTCGCGCTCTCTTCGATTCTTGGCCCTCCCTTCCCCCTCCCCTCCTCGGCTTGTGAATGCCGACAGTTCCTCTGATATACACTCAGTCCAATATCCCCTGCGAACAAATCACTTCCCACCCCTCTGCCCCGCGCCCGGAGCCAGTGGCTCTCTCTCGCACACTCCGCCTCCTCTCTTCTCTACCTCCTCGCACGCCTGTACCCCCCCCCCCTTCTCTCGAAACGAAAATGGATGCCGACTGGGACGGGTAATTTATGTAGCGCACCTGAGCGGCGCATGGCAGCCAATGAACGCTGCGAAAACACTCAATATCAATTTATTTCTAACTCAATTTCTGCGCTGGGCCGTGCGGCTCCAATTTTGCCAGCGCGATCTGTAAACACTGCGGGCGGGGGTTGGGGAGGAGTAAGTCGGGGGGTTGATGTAATACGCCCTGACTTAGTTGCGCTATTGAGATACGACGCACGATCAAACGGTCGGGCGTGGAACCGGGCCCGCCTGCACTACAAGAAGTCCTTTCTTTAAGAGATTTATGACGAATGCCTGTTGACTGCTAAGTAAGGTACAATGTAAATACCAGGTGGGCGAAAAACCCTGAGGGATTTTGTAGTAGTACTACTGTACCGCGAGCAAGTGTGTAGGTGGTGGGTGGGTTGCCCATCAGGGTCATGAGGCTCCCGATAAAAACCTGCCTATTTAAGCCTGGGTGTAGACTGCAAAACTACAGAATTCCAATGGGTTTTTCGGCCAACTTTCCCCCAGAGATATGAGGTAAATAAAGTAAAGTCGCCAAGCTGCAAAACAATTTCGTACCCCTTTCAAAAAAAAAA
>NW_026267235.1:66925-68148 GCF_000697945.3 Frankliniella occidentalis
AGAGAGAGAGAGAGAGAGAGAGAGAGAGAGAGAGAGAGATGAGAATAAAACACAACACCTTTTATGCCTCTTTGTCGTGCTCGGCTGCGTGTGGTTCTTCTCTCGGACCTCATTGCCCGGTAGTTAGGTACCTCCCGGCCCGCGCTGCCACACCTCCCCCCCCCTCGACGCGCGCATGAAGATGCAGTGGATTCTGAATTCCATGCCGCTGCAGTGCTCCTGATGTTCCTGCTGAATAAGTTTTTTTTTTGTTCTTTCCTAAATCGACTTTTTATACGTGAACTATCATCGTTGATGTTGTCACAGCTCGCATGACAAAGTGTGGCCGGGTGACACAACGAGGGTCTTGTTGTGTGTTGCTGAGCGCCCAGCAGACCGTGCGCCAATTATACTCTCCGCTGCGTCTCCTCGTAATGCGGATGGTCGTCGCGCTAGTTAGGCCCTCGCGTGGCCGAGAGCGACGCGGAGCAACGCGGAGCAACGCCCGGAGAAAGGTGAGAAAAGGGATCCTTCGGTTTTACCGCTTTTGTCTCATTTTTTCTTTTTCGAGAGTGATTATGTAGCCGCTATTACTTACCACTGTCGTCGGCCGTGTTTGTTTGTTTTCACACGGCGAGTTTTAAAGCGTGTCGCGCCGGCAGAGGAAAGTAAAATTCGCGCCAGCAGCGGAGTTGTGAGAGAGCCGAGGAAAGTGAAAACCATGCTGGGGTGGTTGACTTTTCAAAAGTGCCAAATTTGATCCTGGTAAGCTGGTGAGGCTCTACCTATTCGCTCGAAGCCGCCTTGGTCAGAGAAGATAGGCACACCCGCCCGCACGCCTGCATACGGTACAGTATAAATGAAGAGTGGGCGGCGCCGATCGGCCAGCAGCCGACTGGGTATTTTGGTGTTGGATCTCGGTCGAATTTCAAATTATTAACCTTATTAAAACTTAAATAAAAAAAATAAAAAAAGACTTCAAGAAAAGAGGGAGGAGTGTGTTTACCTGGTGTGTGTTATGAAGTTCCTGACATATTTTTGTGGGCACAAAAAATTGCCGCGCGTCGAAATCTCTCAGCGTCGCTTTCTATGTGTCTTTGTGCGCAGCAGCAGAGGGTTGGTTGGCGATATATGTAGCAAAATTTATCATTGTTCATCATATTTTTATTGTTATTTTTTTTAGAAAAGTATAAACAAAGAAATAAAACAGCTCATGCAAAGCAGCTCGCCCTCTGGGCCACGAC
>NW_026267235.1:72714-75197 GCF_000697945.3 Frankliniella occidentalis
GGGGGGGGGGGTCACCCCTTTCTCTCCCGCTCACGCCCGCGCGCGATGTTCTCTGCTGGTCTCCAGGCGCCAAGTAACACCTCCGCGGTCAACGCCCCCGCGCGCGCCTCCAACACGCATGTTGTTGCTCCACCGTAAAAACTATCCCGAGTTTACGTATGAACGAATGTACTTTCGCTTTTCCGTAACTAAATTCATCGCGTCTTTTCAACCTGCCTATAGAAGGACATGCCAAAGCTTTGACGAGACCACTGCCTCGCCTCCCCGCACCTGCCGCAGAGTCGCCTCTGTGACGCGGCGCGGGCGCGGGGCGCCGAGGAGGTCGCGGTGCGTCGGTTTCACGACGACGCCGCGGCCGCGACACCCGCGCCACACTCATGTGAGAACACGGGACGCTGGCGATAGCGCGGTGCGCGCGCCCGCGGCCGCCGTCCCGAGCAGCTTTACTTTCGTTTTCGGGGCGAAAGTAAAGGCGCGCGGGCCGGGCAGCGGAGACGACGAATGCCCCCCAATTGGCGTGCGAGTCGCCTCCTGTGTCTTCGCCGCGGGTTGTCACTTAGCATTGTCGCGGTCTGTTGTAAAAAAGGAGCCGAGGAGGAGGCGCGGACCCGCCGCGGACCCGCCGCGGACCCGGCGAAGCGCGATGTGTCTGTTCCGGCGTTCAAACTGGATGTTGTAACAAATCATTATTTCGGGCGGCTCTTTGGCCTCACCTTACGCGGCACGGCTCCGCGGCGCCGCGCCACGCTGGGTGCCTTATTCATGACCCGTGGTCAGCCTACCTCGAAAAGACCCCAACAAACGGCACGCGTAACGCTACTGATTTATGGATTCAACTCTTTTTTTTTCGTGGGTCCGTCACGGGCTCACACGCGTGGCGTTACCGCACATATTCGCGTGAAGAGAGAAGTGTTCAAACCTGCCAAAGCTACAGATTGCTACAGAGAATGCCACGTTTACATCCCCTCTTTCCCGAAAAAAAAAATAGTTCCTGATTAACAGTGGTCATTTTTATTTCTCGCTCACAATGCACGACACAAACGTTTGTTTTTTGTTTGTTTGTTTGTTTTTTTTTGAAAATTTTAAGAAAAACGACATCGCAAAGTCACCTCATGGAAAGGTGTGAGGATTGCAAACGTGTTTCGCCCATCCAATTGGTGTTGACTAATTACATGTTTTATCGTTGTCACGACGCTCTTAATTGCCTCGGCTCTCGGCTTTAAAACGTCCTCCGGCTGTGGGAATGGTCACCATTCGACTAGCCATGGCTCGTCTGCTAGGTGTCGTTGTCTTCGCGGTCGCGGTAAGTCGAGGGAAAAAGTTGGTGTACTTGATGTAGATGTACGTCTGCCAGCACGGTTGTGTGTCCCACACAGGTTGCCGGCGCGCTGGCCGAGCCCCACTTCCCGAACCTCTTCCCGCTGGGCAACCTCCCCGTCGTCGACGTCCTCCCCTTCGGGTCCTCCGGGTCCTCCGGGTCCTCCGGGTCCTCTGGGTCCTACGAGTCCTCTGCATCTCATGGTAGTGCTTTCCCGGACCTTTTCACGGACGGCCTCAAGGCCCTAAAGAAAGGCGCCGAGAACTTCGGCAATGGCATCAAAACGATCGTCTCTGAAGACGCCGCCATGATGAAGAAGCAGGCGCACGCAGTCGGGGACGCCGTCAAGGCGGCGGTGAAGCAGGGTGTGCACGTCGGCGAGGTCATCGGACAGCAGCTCAAAAACGGCGCCAAGCTGGCCATGAGGCAAGGCGCGCAGGTCGGCCAGGCCATCCGACAGAACATCCAGAAGGCCGCCAAGCTCGTCAAACAGAAGGTCTCCTCCGCGACCGCCGGTCACCAGGGCCAGGTCTACGGCAAGGGCTACGGCAATGGCTACGGCAAGGGCTACGGCCAGGGCTACGGCCAGGGCCATGCTGGCGGTAAGCAAACCGTCCACTACCACAGCTACACCGGCCAGACTGGCGGAAGTGGCCATACCTACCCTAGCCATGGCTACCAGGGCCAGCACTCTACCACCGGCCAGGGCCATGCTGGCGGTAAGCAAACCGTCCACTACCACAGCCACACCGGCCAGACCGGAGGAAGTAGCCATACCTACCCTAGCCATGGTCCCGTCGTCATCAGATTGCGCTACCATCACGGCGGCAGCAACGGTCAACAAAGCGGCGCCGGCAAGAACATTCTCCCGAAGAATGTGCCAGTGTCACACGGAGGCCACGGAGCAGCCCTCCAGGGTGATAGCCGTCCTACCACCTACCAACACCACCAGGTCCCCAAGTTCGGCTCCGAGTCTTCTGAGACCCACGGCAGTTTCTACCCGAACCTGCTGGCGAACGGCCTCAAGGCCCTGAAGGGAAAGGCCGAGAAGGTCGGCAAGGCCATCAAGACGCACATCTCGCACGACGCCGCCCTCGTCAAGAAGCAGGTGCACAAGGTTGGGGACGCCGTCAAGCAGGCGGCCGCGCAGGTCGGCAAGGCCATC
>NW_026267235.1:75495-78835 GCF_000697945.3 Frankliniella occidentalis
AGCTCCTCTCTGTCGCCATTCCCGCCCCTCTCACTCACGCACCCCGACAGCGCCGGACGTGGGCCAACCTTTTCTCAAAGGTCACCTGCTGCTTCCCGACCAGCAGCCGGGCGTGCGGCGCCCTCCCTACAAACGCTACCGTAGTTTTTGTTCAGCCCACAAATGCCCTTATTGCTATTGCAGGTTCAGGTCCAGACGGGCGGCCATCGGTGGCCACCATGTCCTTCTTTCTCCGGGGCGGCGGTGGAGGCGGCGGCGGCGGCAGCTTCGGCGACGCGCTCAATGACGCGCTCGGCACCCTCAACCAGCTGGTGGGCGACGGCGGCCGCGGTCCGCCCCGCCCCCCGCCCCGCGGCGGCTACGACAACACCGGACGCGACCCCCTCGCGGGGCTGGCCGACCAGCTCGGGGGCCTCGGAGGCCTCGGTGGGCTGGCGGGGCTGGCCGGGCTCGGCGGCTTCGGCGGCGGCCGCTACAGCGACTGGGGCAGCATCAAGGACCGCTACTTCAGGCCCAGGCCCAAACCACCTCAGAAGTAAGTGTGAGGCCATGTTTAATAATTATTACCCTTTTACTTAAATGCCCTCTTCTCCAAAGAGCACAATTTCCAACACACCCTTTTCCTTCTTTTCGGTAGGCCCAGGCCACCCATGAGCTTCGGCGACATCGTGGGGAAGACCAAGGGAGCGTACCACTTCATCAACAGGCTGCTGCCGAAGACGAGGGACCCCAGCATCAGCAACCCCGCCCTCCTGCCGTTCGCCGTGAGTAGCCGGACTAGCGCCACCGTCACGTGACCCGAGCGTATACCTCACCGGGGGGTATCTCGGTGTATGGGCCCGCGCCCGTCTTCGTGGTCGAGTCGATCACCGTGGGAAAGTAACGCGAGGACGGAAAGAGACGGAGCGCCGGGGGTGGGGGGACAAAAGTTTGGGTCAGTGGGGTGATGTCATGCTCCTCCTGGGCGTGGCACGGTGGCGCTGCGCGGTAGCCGCCGCGGTGGTCTCTGCCAGGACGTCTGGGAGCAGCGCGCTTTGGCCCGGGGTGGGGTGGCTCGGCGTCCCGCGCGCTCTCGCCCCTTGACGATACATAGGCCGGCTCGGCTCACCCAGCCTGAAGATGCGCAGACTTCCGGTGGACGCACCACTTCCGATCTCTGACACATCAGATAACACTCGTGCTCGCTGTTCTCCTCCTGCTCCTCTCTTTGATAAATTTGCCCACAACAATTACATTTTTCGGGCGGGGAATGGGGAACACGGGCGTCGTTGGTGGGGAGCGGTGCCATGTGGGCGGACCGGCCTTCGGGGCCGCCGCGCTCACCTTTCCCGCCCCGCCCCGCCCTGCCCCGCCACGCTCTGCGGGCACGGCGCTCGGTCGGTCCAGCTCTCCATTCTCCGCCCGGACAAGCATCGAGGACGATGCCGCCTCGTCCTCAGAGTCCCCGCGTCCGACCGTTACTGAACTCTCAGTGAACGACGACGGCCTGTTTTGTGTCAGTGCGCCGACACCGCGACAGCCCCGTGGTCCGGCCGCGGACGTCAACCCCTCGCCGTCGCCCTGCTCAACCTCCGCTGACCGCCGGCTGCCGCGCGTCCTAGACCGGCTGGACCTGCTTCGCCATGTCGTGCGACTACCCCTACGGCGGCTCCCGGCGCGGCGCGGGCCTCGGCGGCTACCGCCGTGACGACGACGGCTACCGCCGCGGCGGAGAGTACGGCAGCGGCCGTCAGACCAAGGCCCAGCAGGTCGCCGACGGCGTGGACGTCTTTGTGCGCAAGACCGTGAACGTCGTCAAACATCTTCCCTCCATTTTCAACATCAAAGTGGTGAGTCCATCCGGGACTGCTTGGTGATGGTGGTGAGCAGCTGCTCCGCTGCGCAGCGCCGAGCCGCTGGCGGAGCAGCACCACTTGACGTAGCCGCCCACGCGCGGGAGGTGCGGCGGCGCCTGGCGTTGACCTCAGCCCACTGTGGGCCACACCTGGCAGAGCAGCCGCCAAAGGCTCCGGATGCCACTCCAGGCCCCAGGACGCAATTCTCTCGGAGCTCCTTCTCACCCAGCCCGTGGTCTAAAGAGACAGCGACCCTCACTCATCCTATGGGTGGCCGTGCAGCCCCGTTGTAGCGAGTGCAGGAGTGCGCCCTTCGTCACTATAAGCGTGGCGCCTGATGGCCCGGAGCGCCTAGGCAACCCGTCCACGCGGCTGCGTGCGGGCTAGGCGGTTACCCTGTACATTGTACAAGCTAGGGCTTCGAGTCAATATATCGACCAGCAAGTGGTCATTTTTACGCGAATGTCGTTCGCAAACAATTGGACATCGTATGGTGCTTTTGTTGTCGTGTTACTCGGGCGGGGTGAACGATGCGTGACTGACACGTCAGCCCTGTCCAGGGCCGCGGGGCCCGCGCCGTCAGCAGGGGGCGTGGCCATTTCTCATCCCTTCGGGGCCCCGTCCTAACCGTCCTGGGCCTCCGCGGGTCGGTTGCCACCCCATCAGTGTTGGTTGAACGCGGCCGCCTGGAGGTCGTCGTCGACGTGCCGCAGTGCGCGGGCAGGCCCCTCGCGTATTTTGAAAACTCAAGTTGCGAACCAAATTCCGAGCACGATGCTCCACGACTCCGTCCCGCTGCTAGGGGGCGTTGCTCCGGGGGCGGCAGCGAACCTCGAGGCAGACCCGGAGTTGGCGCGGCGCCGGCTTCTGCACAGAGTACGGAGGGGCCTCGGGCGGGAGGCGCGACACCGTCCTCGGACGCCGTGAACCCTCCCGAGGACTCACCCGCGGCCTCTGTGCGTAGCTCGTGGTGTGCGGTCTGGTGGACTCCCTGGACGAGATGTACGTCTATCTGGAGGACGTGGGCGACGGCGGGAGCACGCCGCTGTCACCGTTCGACGACGACCCACAGCCGTTCAAAGAGACCCCGTCGCACCGGACTGCCGCCGCGCCCAGGACGGCGACGAGGCTGCCCTCTCTGGCGCACCTGGCAGAGGTAGTCGTGCCACGGCGGCGGGTAGCGAATACATTTGAATCTTGAATCAATGGAAGCCGGGGGGGGGGGGTGTTTGTGCCGTGCGAGTGGCGCTCGGAACGTCACCGTGTCAGCTGGACCTCCACAATTTAATAACCCGCGGACGTGCGGGACGTGGGGCTTGTCGTCCCCGGGGGTCGATCATTAGTGCCCGAGGACGCCCCGGCCGGCGCCTCGCTGCCTCGCCCCGCCCCCGCCGCGACATGCGCGACATGCTCCATTCCAGCGCGCCCGGGGGGTCCACAGCCGCGGCACGCAGCACCCCGCATGGGAAGGGCTGGAGAGGAGGGGGGAGTAAAGGGTGGAGGGG
>NW_026267235.1:84365-86046 GCF_000697945.3 Frankliniella occidentalis
CACATTAATGTGCATATTTCTCAAATATTACAAGAGCTTTTACTTTGTAGGTCACCTGAGTGGAGGTTAATTCCAGACCATGAAAAGGAGGAGATGTGTTTGGTAAGAAAAGCAGGGGGGGGGGGGGGGGGAGAGCTCTGAAAGAAGGCGATTCGGACCAATCCGGCCGGGTGCCGCGGGGGAATGCCCTCGCTCCGCCCGGGTCTGCGCGGTCTGCGCTGCGGGCGACGGCACGGGGGCGGCCCTCTTTGACGTGTGCCGTGTTTGCCGCGGACACACACTGATAACGGGAAGGGGCTCCGGGGCCGGCGGGGGCACAGGGAGACAGGTTCGGGAGGGAAGTGGAGCACAGCGCGACCTTGACCGTGGCAGTGGCGTGGCGTGGTGGAGGCGAGGTCTGAATGGAGCGGGGCGGCGGCGGTGCAGAGTGGTGCAGCACGGTGTGCCAAATGGGCCGGCGGATGGCGGATGCACACACGTGCAATAGCTCAGCGCGGAGCCGGGGGCCCAACGCTCAAGCTCCCCTTCCCCGATCCGCCGACATGAGGCTTGGCGTAAACGTTCGCATTCGCTCCGCGCGCTGAGGCTGTGGTCGGGGAGCCCCACGCCGTCCGCGAGGTCCTGTGTGTTTGTCCGTCGTTCCCTCTTTCCCCACGCCCGCCTGTCTGTCCATCCCGTACCATCCTGTCTCGCCGAAAGTCAATTTTTCGTCGGCTTCTGGCCTGTGCGAACTTAATGGCCGACTAGCTCGGTCTGTTGCCCGCCTACCCGGCCCCCGGCCCGCGAGCGCGGCCGTGGTGTTGTGGCTGGTACAGTCGGGTGCGTCTAAGGCCGTCCTTGACGGGATGGCCGCTGGCCGTCGGCGCAGTTGCGCTGAAGCGACTGTACTGTACCGGCGGCTCGCGGTCGCGTCGCGCGGTTTCCCTCCGCAGGTGACTTCACCTCTGCTCCGTGACGTCATAACTACTCGGCGGGTGGGCGAGGCCCGGCTCCGGCCCCCATGGTCTGAAGGACTTGAGCTCGGCCTCCGTTCTAGCCCACCGATAGGAGACAAATTTTTAATTAATGCGACCATACGGTAAGGGGAATTCCCGCTCTTTGCGCAAATGTGGGATGAAAACAATGGCCATTATTTTTTTCATTTCTGGACGCTCCATGTCGTGACCGTGAGACGTTGTGTCTAGGCATTCCTTCTCCCTGACATCAGAATCTCCTTATTGAGAGATCTGCTGAAAGCGATAAGATGCATTGGGAATTTACAGATTTTTGATCCTATCCGCGGATCATGAAATCCCATCACAATGAGACAATTTTTTTCCTCTTGATTTCAGGTTGGCGAGAAGGGTTCAGGAATCAGAGCGCGAGGAGAGGTCCAGGACTTCCACAAAATACAGGCACAGTGTTTGTCAGAGGGTGTCCTATGGGAGGACCCTAATTTCCCTGCTGTAGACTCATCCATTTTCTACACCAGAGGCCCACCCAAACCATTTGAATGGAGAAGACCAGGGGTGAGAACTCTCATTTGAAAGATTTCATTTGATAGGTATAGCTATTCGAAATGTGTTTATGAATTTTGAAATGTTATAGGAGATCACTGGAGATCCCCAGTTTATGGTTGGGGGAGCTTCTCGATTCGACATCCAGCAAGGAGAACTTGGTAAGTCTTCATTTTTTAAAAACA
>NW_026267235.1:86096-94867 GCF_000697945.3 Frankliniella occidentalis
TTAATTTTTAAAAATATTTTTGGCTGCACCCTTGGATTTGCAGTGCTTGGTTTGGCGTTATCGCGCAAACGTGCAATGACGACACACATCGTGCGGTACGGAACTAGGCTCGCAACTTGCAAATCAGCACATACTGTACCGAGCTAATAACCGAATGTCCGAGGTCCGAGCTTGGGGTTTAGGCAGTGGGGCAAGAGGCTAAAAATTTTAGAAAAGGAAACAAAAAACACAGCAGCTAAAAATAAATTGAATGTATTCAGGTCTTTCGTGACTGAAAATTACAGGGGAAAATTCAACATTTTATAATCTTTATAAAACAATAACTTTGGAATGACACAGAACAATTAAGATGAACCTCTTCCTACACAAACTCTGCAGATGAAATCCTCATCTTCTTTCACATCCCGCTTGTCCAATCCAACACAGAAGAGATGGAACCACAATTCACAGCCGCCATCACATTGCACCCAATCAACTTCTCGCTCTACAAATAAAACACAGAAAAGTTTTAGTTACAAACCATTACCATTGATTTACTCGAGTAACAAAAATTCTGTACTTCATAAAACTGTACACACCTAGAGGATGTAGGCAAGGTCGTGCAGAACAGTCATCATTGTCATCATCTGACTTTCCTCGCTTGCCCTTTCTTGACTGGAACCTACCATCAGTTTGCTTTCTCTGTCCCTATTATGGAAAATAAAATAAGATTTGTTATTGTGCTAAACATATGCAAACAGGATACAAATATTTATATAACACAACAACTTATATTTTAATATTTTATTTCTACTCACTCGCATAGGACCCATATCTCTTTTAAAGCCTCTTTTCATGCCCTTTAGCCGAGGGCGACGAATTTTATCAAATTCATTAGGAAAAGACATTCGAGGCTTCCTTGGCGGAACTGGATAACTCATACCAGGGCTCTCCATTTCACTGTGTTTTCGTCTTCTTTCCTTTTTGTGATCATTCATAATCCTCTCCCTTTCAACCTGTGATGCCATCAGTTCATGCTCTATGTCCTGAAAATAATAGATGGACAATATGAACAATTAAAATCAATGAAGATCCATAATAACTAACTAGATTCCAATGAAATTTAAAGTTTAAATTGATTATCTTACATCAATATCAGGATATTTATAGTTCTGTGGTGGTTTGGTGGCTTGCAAAATTCTCCAAATATGTTGGGTCTCATCCAGAGATACTTCAAGAAGATCTCCTTCCATCATTAATTCCTCCAGTTGAGCACGGACAGCCTCAGTTAAGGAGAGGAGTGGAGTGTGCAGATTTAGTTTCCCTTTGTTTCCAGGTGTCCCACTCATGGCACAAGCTCCTTGCACGCTTTTAGATGCTGCACAAAGAGGACGGATATTACAAATAAGATTACAAACATTAACAGACAATGCTAAGATTAGAATTACCAACATACCAGATGAGTATGCATGCTCAGAATTACTAAAGCTTGTATTATGATCTTCACCATCATGATATTTTTCAACACCCTAGAGGAGAAAAAAGTGCTGAGTATACACAGAAAATGTAAAATAAAAACAGTTCACACAACAAACATTTTGGTTAAACTTACTGTGGTATGACTAGCTCTGATGGCCATCATATTGATTCCTAACTCTGGCTTGCAGGCAGCTTTCTTCAATTCACTTGAGATTATTTTCTCGGTCTTCTCACGGGCAGCTGCCTCAACAAGTTTTTGAGACAGAACAGACAATTTGGCTAGAGCTGATGCAAGTTCTTCAGTTGCTAGAGTCTGACGGGCGCGATCCTTAAATTTTCAAGACATTTCAAATTTAGAGCACTTATGAATTAAAAAAAAGTTCACCAAATGGAGGCATATACTAACCTGCCAATTCATAGCTCTTTCCGTAAGACACTTCAGAGCATCTCCCTCTGGGAGTCGCACAGGAACTTTGTGCATGGTGACTAGAAGGGAGAGAATGGTCTCCAGTCGTGGCCGTCTTGATCTCAGACAGCAAGGACATAAAAATTTAACCTCTTTTGAAGCTGCAGCCGCTATTTGTTGTGCAGGTGTCATTAATCGAGCCTTACTACCAGTTGTCTTGGGAAGAGGCACACAAGAAGCTGCAAACAGAAAAAACAAAAATGCATCAGTATTTTGGTATCACTGAATCAAAATACTTGATTATTATTTTTCAAGCTGAAATGAGAAACTTGACTTAAGAGAGCCAGGTAGATATGCAATAGTATACATCATGTATTTGTACCATGGAATGAGTCCTTGCAGAGTTCACATTGAAGCATTAAACCATGAGCTGCTCTTCGACAAACACAATATACAGCATTTCCAGGATCACGCATTCTTTTCTGGATATTTTGAGCCCTTAGTTCTCGCATGGACATCATCTCTTGAATCTCAGCTTTCTATCATGGAAAGATTTGAAGCATTAGGAACTATAGTAGTCAAAATGAGAAACAAAGAAGGATACAAAAAATTTCAAATCAGAATTCTATACCTTGAAGACTTGCACAACTGTGGTTGAGTCCACAGAATTAATGTCAGACGATTGGTACAGTTGTTGGTACTGCATTTGTTGAAGAGTCTTACTGGTATGTAAGGACTCAACTCCAACCACGGTACGAGGAGCAAGTGCCTGCATGAGAGTATACAAGGAATTTTTTCGGAGGAAAGTTCGAGAAGTGCGATCCCTCCAGGCTTTAGCTGCTGTCACTTGTTGCTCCAGCACAGGAAGTTGTTCTAAATCAAGAGGAATGCCACGACCTTGATTTACCAATTTCTCAAGAATGTCAAGATATGGAAATTCATCTGACTTCTGAAATGTTAAATTTGTTTCAGTTAAACCAGCTCAATACTTGTGTGTCTGTCAAAGTAACAAACATAATAACAAACCTGCATTGCATCCACTTTTGAGATCCATTCTTTCCCTTTTTTTAAGACATTGTGCAAAGCTTGAATGTTAGGAAGATATGCAGGAATACTTTTTGCTTCTTCTAGTAAAGACTCTAGGATTGTAATATTCTGGCGACATCTAGAAAGCAAAGAAAAACAAATGTAGCACTCTCTTTTAAAAAATAAAACAAGGTTTATTTTGGTGTTTTTTAAGTGGTTGCCATACTTCACATCCAGACAAATCTTTGCCCTCTCCTGCCAATCTTCAACACTCCGAAGTAAGACTTGAAGTTCAGTGAGGGCTTGCTCAACCCTGGTGTGAGGAGGAAGTTCAATTCCAATGCTAATAAGCCTTCGTAAGGCATACATTGTCACTTGCTCAGGAGCCTCTCTTAATGCATTAACTTCATCCAGCCATTCAACTTGAATAATTCTCTGTAAGACAATGTTGAATTTTAGACAATATAACGCATAAAGGAGTTTCAGAAATAATATAAAAATTAGATTCAAAAAGTAATGAAAATATATGGTAACACACCTGTTTCAAGACAGACACCTCTGGGAAATGAATGTCAAGTCCACTTGCTTGCTCAGAACATTCTTCAAGTTCTGATGAGTCAGGTAAATCCTGTGCCAACAGCTCAAGTGCTAGGCGACGACAGTTTTCAGTTCTCTTGGAAAGATTAATAACTGCATCTCCCTCGGGAATTCGGCAAGCTAGATCTGCTACTGCACCACATAAACTAGTAAGTTCATCTAAGGATAATTTCACTTTAGCATCAGTTGTTGTATATGTCCTGTAAGAACAAGAACACGAATATTCTGAAAGCATTAGTATAACATCCTGACAATAAAAAATTGATCATGACTGTAATTTATATTAGTGGCACTCACCTAGTTCTGACTTTTCTATTGCTTAATTGAGAGCAAAGTTCTGCAAGTTGAGTAGCCTCTTCAATGGTTGTCTTTAGTTGGTGATATTGTTCTGATTCTGGGAACTGACTTTCTTCAGCTTCGGAAAAGAGCTTCTTAAATGTATCTAAGTCTGTTAGAAAACGTACCAATGTTTTAAAAAGCTGTAAGTAACTTTCTTAAATTAAGGTGTCACTTCATTACATACCTTCTTTTTCAGACAAAGATTTATACAACTCAGCTACCTTCTGTTGCCAGGTATTAAGTTCTTCAACCCAACTGGACAAATTACTCAATAAGCGAGGAATTTCTTCTTCAGAATATCGGTATCTATAGTACAGAAGGAGGATGGTCAAGAAAATGTACAGCAAGGGAAACATAAAAAATATTTGACAATATCTGAAACGTACCTTAAGGTGTAGTTACTAAAATCACAGTCACAAAGACAATTCAGATGGTCCAAGCAAACCATTCTCTCAGAATCACATGAACATGTGACAGCTGACAAAAAGCAAATAGTATGGCAAATTACACAACGGCGCTCACCCCAAGACATAGCTTCCATCATTTCTTTTGAAGAACTGGTGACACCCTGAAATATATATGTACACGGCAAATTATATTTTTTCTATTGATACACGCTAAATATTTTCCATGATTATTTCTTTTATTACAGAACTCTTACCTTTCTATGTGCTTTTTTAACTTGAGTGCGATGGTCACTTAATAAATCCTTCAAGTCTTCAAAGACAGCTGGCCGTAAAGCTGAATCCAAATTGGGCCAAGAGCAAGCCATTCTACAGAGTATTTCAGAATGAGAAAACAAATTTGGACGTCTCTTAGAAGAATAATAAGCTTCACAGTCTCCACCATGTGTAATCTATTATAAACAAATAAGAGATGTATATTAGGTACCTATCATGCTAAATTTGTTACATATACCAATGAAGTACAAAATGCTATAATATTGAATAAGTAATAAGGATTTACCCAGTCAGGCGGTGCATATAAAACACATTCTGCAAAGTTGAAACCATGGCTAAAGTTTAATTGGTAGGCTCTAGGAAACATTATCACAAACTCAGTTGCCTTCTGCTCGAGACGGTAAACAGGAAAATCTGGAAAATGGGTACAAGATTGGATTAAAGATTCTAAATAATAATTTGAGGAAGTTTAACAAGCACCCAAATTGAAATTATATTTGTCATTTTTCTGTACCTGCACTCCACAACTTTTCAGGGGTGATGGAGGATGGCACAGGAGGTGACTGTTCCAGGATGTAGGACTCAAAGGTCTCTGCAGAGTCACCTGGTATTATATACCATGTACGAGGTTCACCCCTAGAATTTAAAAGAATTTTTTTTTGTTAAAGCAACAAGCATTTTACAAAGGATGCGGGAATTTACACAAAGACAACAATATTCCCAAATCAAGGGATCATGCATTAAAAGTATGGACTTACCAGTGAAGATAACTAACACAGTAAAGCCAATGTGGAGCCTGAACCCATCCATGAGTGGTAAAGCACATCCCTACATCAACAACAGGGACATGCAGTTGGGCTTCTTTGACATGATGCAAAACAGAATTTTCCAGGCGGGCTAAATTATGAAGATTCCATGGAGAACGATAGCACTCACGAATTTCCTAGATTCAATGGATTGTTAAGATGATAATAGATGGCTTATTTACATTAGATAATTTAGAAAATAATGAGTAGTACAAACCAAAGGATCCGATCGATGGTAGGATTTAGGGAAACCCGAACCATACTCATCACTGGAGAGATTGTCCCCAAATTCAATAGTCACTTCCTCTTCAGGTGAAGCTCTCAAACGCCAAAAGTCATGCTCTATAGTTTTCAGTGGAATAAGCTGATGGAAGAAAAAGTAAAAATATGATTGTGGATGAAAAGATTAAAGTGTGCCAGAAATATATGGAATATGTAGATAAGATAGATAACACACAGCAGGAGGAGTATTGAAAAATTCTGCCTTGAATTTGTCAGCCATATCCCCAAATTGGCTCAAAGAGTATCTTTGGTCTGACAGCATCGAGTCCTGACGGCTTTGCTCTTCTCCTCGCACACATCGTGAACACCACCACACACCTACAAAATAAATATGAACAATTTTTACTTATTGAAAACTTACAGTTGTATGTACTCTGTAGTTAAAACAAATACATACCATCATCTTTTTCAGCATGAATTGGATCCAAGCATGTCACGTGATACATATCATAACATAAGCAGCAATATATTTTTTCAACATCACTTTTGTAGTCGCCACAGTTTGGACATTCCCGATCCTGCAATTTTAAGTAAATAAATATTCAGTCCTATAATGTATAATTAAATTTCTCTTCAAGATAGAAGAAAACCTACATACCCATTTGCCAGTCAAATGTTGTACCCTTGGAGTAAATTTGAATTTCTCAGTGTCAGCAGCAAAGGGTGGACACCACTCCTGTAAAGGAACAAAGCAGTGAAACTAAAGCGGTCGAGCGCACACAAGTCCTGCAGCGATTGTAAAGAAAATATCTTGTATAAAAGAGAAACAAAACTGAGGACATAACAAGACCAGCGAGAGCATTAAATTGTAGCCAGATATAATAAACAAAGGAAAGTTTTGTTAAACTTCATGTGGGATAGGCCCGGATAGGCTTAACACAGGGAGTCACAACTATGTTTCAATCTAAATTGAAACATTACTTTTGATGGATTTATTACCAGGGTAATACATGTAAGTTCAAAATTACGAAAAAAATGTACTGACCTAATGCAAAACTATGGAGTTGAACCCAACCAATTTATCATTGTCGTTAGAAACTCAAGTTTGAAACTTTAGGACTTCAATAAACCCAGAGACTTTTTAGATTGAAAAACAATACAAGACAAACCACTATGAAAGTTCAAATAAAAATATAAAACATAAAAAGAAAGGGCATTGACAAAAAAAGGTCAGAAAATCTTCTTTACGATCAGACGTATGAAAACACGGATGAATGTTTGTTGTCAGATTGTGTTAAGTTGAGGTTATGTGCGCATCATAAATGTCACTTACCGGAGGTGGTTTGATTTTACAGGCACCAAAGCGTTCTGCTTGTGGGCGTATTTTGCTAATGTATGCTGTAGGATCTCGGAATTCTTCAACAGTCGGTTCAAATGTAGGGGCACAAGCAAAGTTAAATAGCTGGTCATCGCAACCAGGACTGTAGCTCCGCTCGGAGCCTCGCTCAGACGGTTCAATCGAAGGGGTGTCTTCTCCAGACTCCATTGTCTAACTCGGCTACGCAAATTACTGGTGCAAGACAAGCGCGTCACATTTCTAAAAACTTCAGATTTGGTTCAAATCTCTAACAACGTCGATCAGTTCCTCTGTTGCTTGGGGCCGCCATGTCTGTTTGTCAACAACGCAAGCACTACTACCAACTTCGCGCCGCAAAGGCGCGAATGGTACGGTCCTGCACGGGCAGAGTTGTTCCACAGAATTAACAAAATCCTACCCAATTATTCAATACACAAAAATTTTAAAAATATTTTTTCAAGTGAACCCCAGGAACTACGGCTCCAATCAGAAGATAAATACTGAGAGCTGAAAGCCTGTCTAAATCTAGCGTTAGATCAGCGCCTGCGCAGTGAGGATTAGGCAACCTTCCCCACCAAATTGACTTGTGTCCCTGGGGACCTGGAAGGGAAGTCCATGTACCGTAACTGTCGATGCAAGTCGCACCCTTAGAAAGACCGAAAATTTAGAAATTTGCGCGAAAGCACGAGAGTGACACAGCAGGGAGCTGACTAAAAGCCTGTCTCCAAGGGAATTAGATTTTCGAAATAAAATCTTTTCTTCGTTTTCAACTCTGTTCACTGGAATAACGTGGGTCCTAGCCGGAGAGCGACCACTGCAAAAAAAGAGAATGAGGTTGGCGTGACGCCGAGTTGGGCCCTTGGGTGGGGCAGCGGGCGTGCCGGGTGCTCCGCGGTCCACGCATCTGAGGGGCTGAAGGGGCTACAACACAGCTCCCCGGCCGCCCCACGCCTCCACGCCCCACCCCGGCCGGCCGCGCCCCCCGCCACGCCCCGCCGTGGAGCAGGGCAGGGGCCGCCTCTAGTCTCTCGCCGACGTCCTGGCCCACCAGTTGCACCACCCTCCCAGACCCAGGACCACGGGCGTGCTGTCCGAGCTCGGGTACGTGGGGGCCGAGTCGAGCCGAGTGAATGGAGGGTGCATGAGTGCGTGAATGGCCGCTGCCAGTGGGCCGGGCCGGCCGACACCCGACACACGGACCTGGTCGCGGCCGCACGCCGCCGCACCTTATCGAACAGCCCAGAGCAGGTGATTGATTTTTATCAGTACGCCGAGCCGGCCCGGCGGCCACGGCCTCAAGCAGACCGCAGTCGTGGCGGACGGTCTCGACGTGGTGGCCGCGCCGATGTGGGTGCGCGTTGGAGTTAATTAGGACACGCCGGTGGCGGCCGGCCCCGGCAGCGCCGACAGGTGACGGCCGCGGCCCGGACGGGACGGGCGGGTGTCGCCCTGGGTGCCGTCCGGCCCGAGGGGGTGACGGTGACAGCTATTGGGTCGGGGCGCCCTCGCCGCCACAGCCTCGCGGGACTTGCCCTGCCCTACGGCGCGGCGGCTAGAGCCGCGGTTTATTTTCGTATTTCACATCGGCCAGAGCTCGGCTGTGCGAGACGTATCCGCCGTGTTGTGATTCTATTCTCGCGTAGGCAGGCCCTCGAGGCTCGGGCTGGCCAAGGGGTGGGGCGGGGAAGGGCCGCGGTGGCGGTGGACTAGGAGGCCGTCGGCGAGGTGAGGGGCTGTCGTCCTGCTGGAGCAGAGCGGCGTCCAGGACCTGAACCAGCGTAACGCGGCGCGCGAAGGGGTAAGTGCTGTAGCGTGTCAGGCCGTGAGTGGCGAGGGTGGCGCCTGCAAGGCAAGGCCGGCGCCGGCGCCTCGACAAGTAG
>NW_026267235.1:98259-103909 GCF_000697945.3 Frankliniella occidentalis
GGGGGGGTAGTCGGTCGGGCGGGCAGCCACAACCCACAGAGTGGTCCCTCCGGGAGTCAGACGGACAGCAGCATCGCCAGGGCCCCCATTACCATTAGTGCAAACTCGACTTTAGGTTCGTGACGATGACGCTGTAGGGGCTTAACTGGACGTGCGTGTGTCATGGGGAGCCGCGGTCCCATGGCAATCTTATCTGGCACAACGTCACACACACCGCGGCATTCAGTACCCCGCCGGGCCAGGCCCGGGCCCCGGGGGCCGGACTGCATCCGCGCGAGTGTGTGAGTGTGAGTTCGCGCGTCTCCCTCTCTCCATCCGCCGGCGAGCCCGAATGATAAGGCGGGCCGGGGCTGGCGGGCGGAAAAGTGGTGGGTCGGTTTTCGCACGCAGCCTAGTTAAGCCCTCGCGGCCGCCGGGCTGGGCGGACGACAGTGTTCAGTGTCAGCGCGACGCTCATGGCCATCGCAGAGGCTCGGGCAGAGCCGCGCGCCGCGAGGCTCTAGAGGGCGCCGACGTCGACCGGCTCCGCAACCCGCAACATGCACGAGAACGGCAAGTACGCCAACGGCGGACCGGGGGTCGACCCGGAGGCGTCCCGCCACCGGCTCATGGATGCCCTGGACGAGTACATCGACGAGGAGCTGGACCTGCCCCCGGACCGCCCGCCCCCGCCGCCTCCGGGGGACGACTTGCCGTTTGAGCCCGAGTGCCAGAGGAGGGCGTCGCAGAGCAGCGTCCTGGACGCGCTACACCGAACCGTGTCCAGGATCAGGAGGCTGCTGCCACCAATGTCACAGCTGATCGAGGTACATAGGTGGTGACGGTTTCGATTTCACGTCAATAGATGGTTCCGGCAGTGCCCGTTTTACGGAGAATTAATGAAATCACTACCGGAAACAGTTCTAAAATAATGGCTTAAATCAGTGAAGACTAAAATTGACAGTTACTAGAGATTTAATCGAGGTCATTTACGTCGAACTGCACTGTCAAATGACAAAAATAAGCGCGCTTTTGGTACTTGTTTCGGTGCCGACTTCTTCATTTCTTCTCAAAAAGCGCACTGTCGGAACGGTCTATAGTCCCCTTCGGTGATACTGTATTTGAAGTGAATGTGTTGCCCGCGCAATCATCAACCTGTGTTTTCCACTCTCTCTTCCTCCTCGAATTTATCATCTGTCCAGCTTTATCAAAATTTTTCTTTAGTTTCTCTTTTGACTAGAATTTGGAACAGCACAGAAATTGTTATGATCATGCTGGCTTCCACAGTGAGCAAAAAATTTTCTCCAGGCACTCAGTCATCCTCGCCACTAAATTTTGCAGGGTCTATCAATTTAAAGCGTTTAAACCCGATACAACCATTTTGATCCTGGCGCTAAACCCTCTAGTGCACCAAACTATTTCACTTCACTTTGCAACTGTGGGTCTGGAGGTAAAATGCCTGGGCCTGGTGCACAGAGATAAATATTTTTCTCAGTACAGTTTTACTCACGCCATGTATTATAATACTGTCTCTTCAGTATCACGTACAAATTCGACCTTGCGTGATTCGGTCGGATGTCGAGTAATTTTTCGCCATCTGGTCGGTAGCGTCGTGGAGGCCCAAGCGTGAAGAGGTCGTTGGGGGAAGCGTCGGATGGGGAGGGGGAGGCGCCGGCGCCAGGCGCCGGGTGCGACGCGGGGCAGCGGCCAGCCCGGCGCCACAAGTCCCCCTCCCCCTTCACTTTTCCTACGCACCCTTCGACGTCTGGGGTATTCTTACCCACCCTTCTATTGAGGAATGTAAATAGTAGTCTACAATGGTTACACTGGAGCTCTTATGGGGGCTGTGAGGGAAAATGGGGGGGGGGGGGGCGTGCACATTGGTTGTGCTGTTGCAAATCAATGCGACACCTCTTCATCCATAAGGGTAGAACAGAACAGCGACTCGCCGTGTAATACTTGAGTTGCCAAATGCTCGGGGGTTGGGTTGGGTGCTCTGTGAATCTAGTCTCTAGTGGCCGGCTACGAGGCGCTAGGACCATGGCCGGCGGGCGATACCCCCCGTGCTGGAGAGGAGGTACCCCGCGCGACGCAGACTCTATGTTGGGGGAGGACGTCGCGGTGTGGAGTACTTCCTTGCAGCCCATCATCAAAACTATACAACGAACAGAACAGCTGCTCAACCTGTACACCTTCGGGACCGTTGTGAGCCCCGATCACCTAACCTGACCTCCTCGTGGATGCCGTTTAGGAAATTGCACTTTGAATTTCATTTTTCCCTGGAGAAGATCTTCGCGGGCGGACCGCGGCGGGTACAGAAACGGCGCCAGACGGTTTGGCCAGCAGTCCTCGGGCGCCTGGCGACCCGCCAGCTGGTCTGGATAAGGCTCGGAGATGCAAGTTGGAGCCAGCTAGATGGAGCCCCGTGCCCCGCCCTCTCCGACCCCGAGGGGTCGCGGTGAGGGGCCGGTGGAGGGCAAGGCCGCGAGGGCTGGCCGAGGGCTCTGCGCGCTCCGCGGCGGCGCGGGGGGAGAAGGGACCCGCGGTGCCCGGCGGGCGGCGCGGCTCGGCAGGGACGCGGCGGTGCGGCGGCGGCGGCAGTGGTGGTGGTGGTGGTGGTCGTCGTCGTGGATGATAGAAAGAGAGAGACAGACAGTGGGGCGCGGTGCGGCGAAGGGAGAGGCACGCCCGTACCGTACGTCGGTTCTGTGAACGCATCGTCAAGAAGTGAACGTGCGTGCGCGAGAGTGCGTCGTGTGCAACCAGCTCCACCATGGGCGAGGTGGAGGAGGAGATCGTCGTGAGGAAGATCGCCCAGGACGTGCAGGACTACCGCCCGCTATGGTCGTCGTTCGGCTTCAGCGTTGTAGGTACCCAGTACCTGGTGGTACCCGCCCGTGTGCGTGCGTGTCTGCAGCGCCGCGCGCGGGCCGCCCGTATAGGTTACAAGGGCGTTGCTGCCCTCCGAAATGGTGTCAGCGAGTTTCTCCCCAGCTGTCATAAAATGAGCAATTTCGATCGCTACAAGTTTCGGGGAGGTGCTCAACATCGGCCGTGTGCGTGTGCGGGGCGTCAGTTAGGCCCCTGCTGAAGGCGTAGGGAGCGCTTCATTCATTGACTCGGCCCTGCGGTGGGCCTGATCGGATTACGAAAACAACAAACAAGGAGCAGACTGCCTGACAAGTTGAGGTTATGTCTGCCCTCCCCGTTCGTGGCGCCCGCCCCGTGCCTTTTCTTTTCGCTGGCAGTGTAGGGGACGGGCGGTGCGGTCCGAGCCAAACTGCTCCTCTCCGTCGCGTGGACGGAAGAAAGCGGCGCGCTGCTTTTGATGTGGTATCGTGTTGCCATTTCAAGGGCGATAAGTGACGTCAGCCGTCAGCTGTGTGTCAGGGACGTCCGGACACCGTTCGCGATCTGCGAAAGGGTGAAAGGCGAGCCGATCGCCGCCGATTTATCCTCTTTTTTTCCCTTGTCGGCTGTCATCGCTGTCAGTGTCGGCCTCATGCTAATCGGTCGTTAATGAGGGCGTTCAATTTGAACCGTTTGAACACGGCCTGCTGCACCACAGCGGCGCGGGCGGGGGTTGGACGAAAGAGGCTTCGTCTTTGCAAGTGTCTTTCGGGGCCGTTCTCGAGGAGGCTCCGTGTCCTGATGAGAGCTGAGTCACCTCTATAAATGTGATCCCTACCCGGAGAGGAAGAGAAGGGGAGGGGCGGGCGCGAGTATGCGTTGTGGTCGCGGGTTGGCACTCCCGCCCGACCGGTTTCCCGAAACGTTCCGCGCGCGGCCCGGAGGCGCGGTGGCGGTGGCGCCCGCGGCGCGAAGTTTGAGCGGCATCGCGGAGCAGAGGGTCGGGTCGGGTCGCGCGGCCCGGGTGTGAGTCATGGATGCAGTACTCAGAGCGTCGTCTCGGGCGCCCTATCACCCCGTCCCGGCTGAGGGACGGCCCCCCGTGTGAACCCCGGGCGGGGCGGGGGCCTCCGTCGTGCTTCACACGGGGCGCGCGCTGCACTCGGGTGGGAAAATAAGGAGACGAGTGTAAATTTAGAACACAGTCTGTTCCAGCCGCCCTCCCCTCCCGCGGCGTGCATGTGCGAGGCCGGGCGGGGCCGGGCGGAGTGTTTTCCGTCCCGAGCCAACGCCGAGCGAGTTGTCGAGGGGCCGGGCCAGGGCCAGGGGGGCCTCTGGACGGGTACCCAATAAGGACACGGGTGCGAGGACGAGGCCGCGCGCCAGGCGGGTGAAATAGTACCGCGCTGGGCGCATGGTACCCGCGCGGTACCCGCCCCGGGCTGCACGCACAGTACTCGCGGGTAATACTGACCCCACCACGTCAGCGTGCATATACCCGCAGCCGCGCTCCCCCGGGATCTGCGTCTGCGCGTTCCTCCGCGGCCTCCACGCTCACGTCCCGAAATGGCCCATTCCGCGAGAACGGGCACGTATCTTGGCGTTCCCTCGTGACTTGGTGACCCACAGGCGGGCGGACAACACAGTCGCCGCCGCCGTGCTCCCAATTGGTGACACCCTCGCGGGGGGTGCCGGCCGCACCCCGTTGATGCGATCTCGAGGAGGAAACTGGGCTGGGCTGGCCCGGTGCGCTCTGCGCCGTGAATGAGGCGACCACCTTTGGCGCGGTGCCCACGGGCGTTGACGGACGGGCCTAGTTTGACGACCTCCTCCCCCGGGCAGGGCGGCACCAACAGCAGCAGAGCAGTATCTACTTGACTTGTCGTGTCAATTGTCCAATAGGCGAGATTCTATCGACAGTAAAATACCGAATGGGCAAGCAAATTTTCATCTACGTACAACTTCATGGTTAAATTAAGTAAAGTCATGTCACCACATATTTTATCATTATTATTTATTCTGGGCGGCGGAAAGATTGTTTTCTCGCAGTGCGTGTGTGACAAACGCCCATGTGGCCTGTGGCGTGAGGAGGGGGGGGAGGCTTTCTGCCGTAATAAATGACTGTCACGCGCTCCCGCTCCCGCTGTCACGGGTTCAAGCCCAGTGGAGCAGCTGAAAGCTTCCTTTTTTCCCCTCTGCCCTTGTGAGCCGTAGGGTTGAGTCAGGCGCCCGTAGCGCTCGGCAGGATATGTCTTGTGAAGGGAGAAGGGATTTATTTCCAGCTCTCGGGGAGGCAGGGCAGGACGCACACGGTGTCTCTACTTCAAAGTTTACTCTCCGCTAGAGTCATTTCTAGAAACTCGCACTCCGTACGCACTACCAGACTACTGTGCCTATGCGAAAGCGTAACCAGGCAGCAAACGAGAATTGCTTCTAGTAAAAGTTGTTTCAAGACACCTAGCTTGATCGACCTGCTGGGCCGTGTCCACGCCTGATGGATGGTTGTTGGTGGCCCCCGCTGCCCCCTTCCCCTTACACTTAGGTCCCTGGGGGGTCATAGCGTCACGCACACCTCCGCTCGGCCCTGGGAGCAAAAGGGCTCGGCTACCCGAGCGCTGCCCAGCGAACAGAACTGCCCACCGGACGCCCGCCCTAAAAATGAGGTCACGACGGGGATTGGCCTGGAAAAGGGGAGGGGGGGGGGAGGCGTGGTTTTGGGGCATGGTTTGATGTGGCTTGTCTTCGTACTGGGGTTTTGTACGGAGTATTGCCTACTTCGCATGCGGATTTCTCGGGCTGACGGGGCGACTGAGATCCAACC
>NW_026267235.1:105519-119151 GCF_000697945.3 Frankliniella occidentalis
AAAAATTCTTTTAATGCTACACAAACATATCCATTTTATTTAAAGGCGACTGTTGGCTGCTGGCTGCTGTTGCAAATCTCACCCTGCACGATGACCTCTTCTTCCAAGTCGTTCCACATGAGCAAGGATTTGAAGACAATTACTGTGGTATTTTCCATTTTAGGTACCATTTTTACTTTCCTTTGGAATTAATTACCTTTCTGCATTTTTTTCCGTTACTTAAATCAATTTTAATTTGTAGGTTTTGGCAGTATGGACGGTGGTTAGATGTAGTTATAGATGACCGTCTGCCTACAGTTTATGGAGAACTTGTTTTCCTACATTCTTCTACAAAGAATGAATTCTGGAGTGCTCTCTTAGAAAAAGCATATGCTAAGTAAGTCTTATTTTCTTACACCAAAGAGTATCTTCCACTTTTTCTATTATCATAACTGATTCTTGTCAGTTTCCATTACTCACTACTACCAATACCTTTTACTAAGTCTGGCTGTGTGTAAGATTTTTAAAATTATTTTCCCACCAGACTGCATGGTTCCTATGAGGCACTTAAGGGTGGTACAACATGTGAAGGCATGGAGGACTTCACGGGTGGTGTCACTGAAATGTATGAGCTAAGAGAAGCACCTGGCAACCTGTACAAGATATTGCTCAAGGCCTATGAGCGTTCCTCGCTTATGGCATGTTCTATTGAGCCTGACCCACATGTAACTGAGGCGCGCACGTCTTCTGGCCTGGTTAAGGGACATGCCTACAGTATCACTCGAGTGCAGTATGTGGATGTCCAGACCCCTAGACAAAGTGGTAGGATACCCCTTATTAGACTGCGCAATCCTTGGGGTAATGAGGCAGAGTGGAATGGACCCTGGAGTGACCAGTAAGCTTTCCCTTTTATTTATTTTATAAAAAATATTTCAAAATTAACACTGCCACATTAATGTGCATATTTCTCAAATATTACAAGAGCTTTTACTTTGTAGGTCACCTGAGTGGAGGTTAATTCCAGACCATGAAAAGGAGGAGATTGGTCTAATCTTTGATGATGATGGTGAATTCTGGATGTCTTATCAGGACTTCTTAACACATTTCACTCAACTAGAGATGTGTAATTTAAGTCCGGATTCTATGGAAGATGATAACATAAAGAAATGGGAAGCCAACACCTATGAGGGAGAGTGGGTTAGGGGTGTTACTGCTGGTGGTTGCAGGAATTATCTTGGTAAGCATTATTAATAATTTATTATCTTTTAAATTTTATTAAAGTTTACTTGTAAAGTGAATTTTTCAACCAAAAAAATTTTCATTTTTCTTACAGACACATTTTGGCACAACCCTCAATACAGAATTACCTTAACAGACGTTGATGAGGATGATGATGAAAACAGGTGTACTGTAATTGTAGCTCTCATGCAAAAGAATAGACGAGCTCAGCGAAAAAAAGGCATGGAATGTCTTACTGTAGGTTTTGCTGTGTACAATGTGAGTCTGTCTTTCAAATATTGTAGTGCAACATTCTAAATTGTATCTTGGAAAAATATTAAACTTGTATTAATGAATTTCAGTTGGGCCATGATCCCGATAGTCTACCAAAGCCTTTGGATTATAATTTCTTTAAGTACAATGCATCTTGTGCAAGATCTCCGTCTTTTATTAATTTACGAGAAGTTAGCTGCAGATTTAAACTTCCTCCTGGTTCCTACTGTATTGTGCCGTCCACCTTTGAGCCAAATGAACAGGGTGAATTTATTCTTAGAGTGTATTCTGAGAAGCGTAATAACATGGAGTAAGTGTAACTGGCATTAGTCTTTTCTTTTTTCAAAGTGAAATTTGAGTTTTTAAATGCCACTATGATTTTGTTGTTAACAGAGAGCATGATGAAGAGGTTGGAATTGGTCACATTGATCCTAGAGTATGTATCACGGTACATGTTGCCAGTCATTAAATTATAGAGTTTTTGTTCTTTTCCGTCTTTTATTCATAAAATTTTGTTTCATTTTGTAGGTGAAAGATGAAGATGAAGACACTGAAATGGCAAAGAAGGACGAGAAGGTTAAAGGGCTGTTCTTGAAGTTGGCTGGTGAGGATGGTGAAGTGGACTGGATGGAACTGAAGGAGATCATGGACTACACCATGAGGAACGGTATGTTGTGGCTTGCTATTATGTTTTCTTTGCTATTGCTTTCGAATTTTACGATCCCTCTGGACTCTATGTATGTTGTCCTTGTCTGAGCTTCACATTTATGTATGTGATTGAATATCTGCATCTGTTCCCTTTGCCAAGAAATGTCACATACTTCTGCAACAAGCAGAAAATAATTTTTTTGGATTTTGCTCATGTGTTGTTTTGCTGTGATGAAGGGATTGCAAACTTCGCCTGCAATAGCATAACTCCCGCCTCTTCTAAAACAACTCAAAGGGTTCTTGGAATCAACCTCCTTTCCATGACATCGAACTGCACATAACTTCTGAATGCGCTCAACCCTCTACATCACTCACACACTACTTCCTTCATGGCACAACAGGTTGCACTTTGACCATGGTGTGAGATAATTATTCTGTATGGCTCCCCACTCCCTTACAGTAATTTGGCATAGAACAAAGTTAAAAAATTAATCCACCTTGTTCATATTCAATTTTTCTAGTGTGGCATTTTATTCTATTTTTCCCTTTGTGTAACATGTGATTAATGTTTTCTTTTGTGGTTTATTTATTACTTGTTTCTTTTTTGTAGGGGGCAGAAAGTAAGCTGTTTTGTAACCCTGTTTTCATTTTCAAAATTTAACTTATCTGAAGTATATCGGACATGTGTATACACACACAGTCCACAATGTTTTTTTCACAAGCCAGGCAGGTCTGCTTAACAGTAAACTTTTTCAATTGCAAGTAATTAAAACCCAGCACATCTACTTAAATTGTTTGTTAAAAATATCATTATCATTTAGTTCCTGTTCTTTGTCTAAAAATGTTTTTATTCAAAGTTAGTGTTTCATCTATTAATTTCAGTATTGGTTTTATCTAACTTTGGAGGTGGTATTGCAACTGTACTAAAGTTTTAGTTTCATTTCCCAGTAGAATTTACAGAGGGTTCTGTTTTATACACCTTGTATTTAATTTTATATTTATTTTTATCTAGTCTATCCTATCCCTCTGAGACTTTTCTGGCATGTGTGGTGGTCTAGTGTGATTTTGTGTGACATGTCTTGCTGAGGCCATTTTATTGTGGCCAAAAGGCGTGGCTCTGCAAAGCGTCAAGCTCTAATCCTTGCCTGCTTATGATTATGTTGCTAGAGCTGCCCAGTAGACCTAGACCCCCGACCCAACACCAGGTTGCACCCATGGAAGATGATACCCTGGTTGGCCAGCTGGTTAACCTGTTGTGTGGAGTCATTTGCAAGGATACACCACTGGGTACGGCATTTGCCTCTGGTGGTGATCAAGGACATGCCGCTGGTAAGACAATTTTATGCTGGAAAAAACAAACAAATAAGCGTTTAAAAACTCAAATTTGGTGTATAGGGCTCTATTTCAGACAGCTATTGGACCATGTGACCCAGACACTAAATTTCAACTGAGACGCACTAACTCCCCACCCTACCTCTGTAAAAATATTCTTATCCTAACGCTGGTCCATTAACTAATAGAAAGTTCATCAATAACTTTGCCCTCTTCTTTTAAGAACTCATGATGAACTTCTACAATCATACCAAAATTCTACCCTGGGGTCATGTTCTATCTACTAAACCTCACATATTAAATTTTATGGTGCTGGTAAATTTTGTCAAAAGTGTCAAAGGTTGTTTTTTTTTGTCCTCTAGTTATGGTTCTGTTAGTTTTTGATTAGTACATTATGTTTGATGGGAGCACAAGCTTACTGTAATAAGTTCATTCATCCTAGCATCTGGTGTGAATGTTTGCTGTAATTTTTTGCTATGCTTATATTTGATGCTGCTGTTGTGTTATGATTGTTCATGAGAAAAAAATTATCTTTGCTCAAGACCAAAAATAATCCATTGAACTGCTTTATTGATTTTAATGGTACAAACTGTACCAACTCTTAAGAAACTCTAAAATATTAAAATTTGCCTTGATTTGTTATGAAGTAAGATTTAAGTTTGTCTATTTCTTTTACAATAATATCAATATTTTAGTTAAACAAATTTAGAAGCTCAATATCAATATCAATAATTCATCATTCACATTTTGACCACACATCAGCAGAAAAAAGTAAATTTTAACTTGAGAAAATATCTCTGCTCTATCTTAAATTGTTCCCCTGATGTTGCAGATACTCGGTCCTCTGGCTTTGCCAAGGAAGTGTGTCGTAGCATGGTTGCCATGATGGATGCTGACCACTCAGGCAAGTTGGGATACGAGGAGTTCAAGATACTCTGGACAGATATCAGACGTTGGAGGGTAAGTTACTGTAGTTGTTTGTTTGAAATACTTATCCCATCGCTGCTGCTTTATAAATTTTAACTTGGTTCGATATTTATTTGCTTTTTATTTTACAGGCGGTCTTCAAGCTGTACTGCAAAGAAGGCTCGGGTTTCTTGAGTGCATTTGAGTTGAGACAAGCTCTCAACTCTGCTGGTTACCGGCTGAACAACCACATTTTGAATATCCTGTTCCATAGATATGGTGCTTCAGATGGCACTATAACATTTGATGACTTCATGATGTGCGCCATTCGCATGAAAACCATGATAGGTGAGAGTTTGTTTGCACCGAATCACCTTTTTATTCAGAAGGAACCATTGACATTTGCTGTCTGTTTCCAGATCTGTTCCGAGAGAGAGACCCTGACAACACTAATTCAGTTTCTTTCACCCTTGAAGAATGGATGGAGAAGACCCTTTATTCATAGTCTATTTATTAAGCCTCTCCTTTCCATCTTGCTTTTGTACTTTAGCTCTATTTTCTTACTCCCAAGTTTCTCTACATGATATTATTAACTTACTTTAAGATTGACCTTAAAGAAATATGCATGGAAAGGATCATTTGTGCATGGGAGACTAATAGCTAATATAATGCTTTGGCAATCACTGCCAGAGATCTGTATTTTTGTTGAGTATTTTGTACATGAATTATGCAGTCCATTTCCATTCATAGTCTGCTGCTCTTTCATCAGTCTTTTGCAAATCTCTTTTAACATGTTGCTTGCATTTGAGAACTGTGTGATGCTATTTAATAATTTAATTTTAATGATTCATATTTTTAATTGTGCTTCCCCATGTAAGAAAAAGTTGTTTCTAAGTACTGTGTTTAATTTCAATAAAATTTATTTTATTCTTTTGTAAATGTTATGGATTGTTAAATTAATTGCCCTCTTCTACCTTTAATTTGTTTGGACTAGATCGCCAATAACCAAGGACATGTAGAGGTACTGTGATTCGTCAACTCATTCTCTTTATCTCTCAACCCACACACATTAGGTATATGTTTCCTTATCTGTGACGAGAGAGAACTATCTCATGTCTGCTAGTCCTGGGAAAAAAAAATTATGAAGATAATATTATTTGGGATACCAATGGACCACATACAAATCTAGTCCCTTTAAAGCTGAAGACTGAATCCAAGTTTCGGCATTGATGTGCAATTCTTCCTTGAGATTTAGCAATGATATTCGATTTAGGATCGCTGGCTATATGTGACTTTGAAATTTGAAATAAAATCGACGTGAGATGGAATAAATTTCAGAAGTGGCGCAAACTACAGTCATTTGTCTCGTCACTTCCCCTCTGCCCCCTCCTCCCTCTCCCGATCGATTTGCCTTCGTGTACAGTCGCAGTGTACAGTCGTCTGCTTGGAACCGCCGACATCACCAACACCGTATCAGTTTGAAACGTCAGCCTTTAGAATCTCTGTCATTCAAGGGCCTTGCCAAGAATCTTATCCCGACGATACGTCTACTTAGACAGCAAATCTTCACTTCTTCGACCTTGGAAGAAAGGTAAGTGTGCGTAGCGCGTTTTCTTTCCAGCCCCAGTTGGGTGCAACCGGTGGAGGGAAGAGGAGTGTTGTCAAGCACCTGCCCAGGTACTGTTAGCATAGTCCTCAAAAAGTGTGTCATTCCTCGTACCCTGTATCAAGATTCTCTATTTTAAAGGAATACCAGCCTTAAATTTTCTTATTAAATTGACATGGTTATTTTATCTCTAAGGGAGATAGTGTGCAGCAGTCAGAGGTTATAGATGACACTGTAGTGTCATATTTAGTATTAGGGAAATAAAATTGATCGCTTAATTTTTGTTCTTGAGATTTCTACCATTCGAATTCTAATCAGTGCAATGGTACTCTCCAATATTTTTAATTCTATCTTTACTTTATTTTTCCATTACTCATTTCTAAGTGTACAGGTTAATGGAATCTTGTAATTCAGAAATTTGGGTAATGTGTGTTACTTTGGATTGCTGTAGTCTTTTTGTCACTGTTTCTCATAGGTCTAATGCTCATTAAACTTGTCCAGGGCATCCGTAGATTTGCAATGAGTGCTGCTCAGAAACCCCAAATTGTCTTTGTGCTTGGAGCACCAGGCTCAGGCAAGGGAACAGTCTGCAAAAATATAGTTGACGTAAGTGCTGTTAAAATAGTAATGATTGTTTTTTGATAAGATATGTATGTATGTATAATTCTTACCTCTCCTTTACAGAATTACAAGTTCGTACATCTATCAGCTGGAGATCTTCTCCGTGAAGAGCAGAATACCGAGGGGTCTGAGCATGGTGATCTTATTAAAGAATACATTAAGCTTGGCAAAATCGTTCCTGTTGAAATTACCTGTGGGCTCCTTAAAAGGGTATGAATAATCCTAACCCTAACTCCTTATAAATATTTTATGCTTGGATCCTGTTCATATTCTCCTATTTTCCCTTCTACAGGCCATTGAAAAATCAGGGTCTTCACATTTCCTAGTTGATGGTTTTCCAAGAAACCAGAACAATCTGGATGGCTGGGAAAAGGTTATGTCTGAATGTGTTGATGTGAAATTTGTTCTTTTCTTGGATTGCACTGAAGAGGTAATGGTGAAACAGTAATGTAAATGTAGCCTTGTGCTGATTGAGGAACTAACTGTGAAACCATAATCTGTCTAACAGGTGTGCACTCAAAGATGTCTGAACCGTGGTGCCCAAGGAAGTGGACGTACCGATGACAATCTTGACTCACTGAAGAAAAGATTCAACACTTACAGCAATGAGACCATGCCCATCATCAAACACTATGATGGGAAGAGTATGGTGAGGAGGGTCGATTCTGACCGAACACTACCAGAGGTATGTTGTTTGATCATTGATGCTTGATATGCTTCACTACTTTGTACAGATGAAAAACACAATGATTCTGTTTCAGATCTTTGAAGACATCAAGAAAATTTTCACCCCATTGGTTTCTGAAAGCTAAAACCTGTTGCACCTTGCTCTGTATGCATGCTGAAGATGTATGCAGGGAAGATTCCCTAAAACTTTGGTGTTTAGTTTTATGATCAATAACTTAATAATGAAATAGCACCTCTTGAGCATAATAATTGTCCAATTTAACAATCACCATTATTGTGGATGAGTGAAATCCCTCCACAATTGATTAGTCGAAATGGGAAAGGCAGTATTTATCATAAATAGGTGATTTTAGTACAAGTTTAAAATTCAGTTTTTTCCAGATAGATCATGATTCATGTCATTCCAAGATTTAAGTACCTCAGTTTAGATAGGTTTTTTTCTTCTTCTTTTTTTAGTAGATCTTGTCTATATCTCTTGTAGTCACACTACGTAATTAATCTTTGACCAGCCATCCACCCAAGCAATTTGTATCCTTCAATTGTTACCTACTTATTGTTATTTCATCATTGCAGCTCATGTAATATTGTAGTTCCATCTTCCTGTTGCACGCCACTCGAACCAAATCCTACTATCTATCTACAACCGGTAGAACTAGTAGTTAAGTGATGGCAGTTTATCAAATGTTCAGGAAACAAATGAAATTATTATCAATATTTTTATTTTCTCTGTACCTTGATGTTGCAAAGCAAGTCATTGAAAAAATGGAGAATCAAACTCCTTGTCTTGCAAAGTTTGTAATTACGTTTTGAGTTAATCAACTTTTCTTTTGTATCATTTTAGAAGTTTTTAATGTAAATTTGTAAGAATATTTTCATAGGAAAGAAAACCAAGTCATTTTATTTGATAATATTTATCAAGTTCTGACTTTTCCAGTCTTGTTGTACCCTGTAGCCAAAGTTTGTGCAAGGATGGTAAATATATCATTCACTTCAATAAAAGAAAAGTACATTTAATTATTGAGACTAACTTATCTTGTCGGTTCCCGGTCATTTTTCCCAATCCCTTTTCCCCAATGTCGTTTTTTCCCAAATTTTTAGTTCCCAAAAGTCTTTTTCCAAAATGGCCTTTCCCAATAGTTATTTTCCCAAATTTATGTTTACAAATTTATTTTCTTAATGACAATGAGTTCCAAAATAATTCTTATTGTTCATTGGCCATGTAGTAATCCAAAGTATTTTGTAGCCTATGTCATAAAAAAAGGGCAAGTACATCGTCTCCTTCAGCAGTAAACATAGAGAGACCAAGAATGCAGTTGTTGAAGATCAAATAATTTTAAAATTTTAAAATTCTCCTCCATTTGCCAATTTTCTCCAATATCTTGTCAGATCCGCACACACACACATCCAAGGAAACCTTTTTTCTCACGGAGACCTCATTGTGACCCCTGTGCTGTGGTCACGATTCCTTGCACTTGTGAGGTCACAAGTGCAAGAATCGTGACCTCGTAAGTCATAAACAAAGAGGTCACCATGAGGTCTTCGTGAGAACCGCGTTTTCCTGGGGCACAGCAGAAAACGTTGCTGAGAAGTCATGATCGTGAAAGCCCAGCCTATCCCTCGCTCCACCATGCGCCAGCCCAAGGGAAGGCAGCGCTCCTCAAGCTGCCCCACCCCTGGGCCTCTCTTGGGTGGGCTGGGCAACTGGATTATTTTGGACCACCACCACCACACACTTGGGGACAATGTCTAAGATCGACTGCATGGATCCTGCTGATGAGCTGTCTGGAAGCATCTGTCTCACTCAGACCTCTGGACCGATTCACAACAATTCGTCTCGAGATGGGGCAAGATGATATCTTCTCGTGATCCCTGGTGTGGAAGGGAAGGGAAGGCCAACCAAGGCTTTGCCCCCCCCCCCCTTTTCCCACTCCCTCGCCGATGTGCTAACGGGGCGTTTTAGGAGGGTCCCGGGCTAAGGCATTCCAGGCGGGGCGTTTTGCTAAGGGTAATGGTCAATTTGTGCCCCCTCCCCACTCTTTCCCCTTTCCCCAACCCTCCCGCCACTCGCGCCGGGTTATAATGGAATGATGCCCATTATTTCACGCCACCCTCTTCGGCCCCGAGCCAAAATAGGATTCCAGTTGCAGGCAGGGGAGAAGACGTCCCCCACGGGGGAGGGGGGGGGGGGGGGCTGTCAGAGCAGCGGCGAGGACTTGGCGGAGGAGAAGTATGGTGCCTGTGCCATGCTGGGTCGGCGCATGCGTGATTGTGTCCGCCAGAGGGCCGCGCCCTAAATCACGGCGTGGGCAGATAGTTAAACACCAAGTTGATTCCGGGCCGAGGCCGAGGCGTGCTTGGTCGCAGGGGCCGGGCCCCCCGCGGCCCCGGTGCGTCATGTGATCCCTGTAATCTCCTCACTTCACACTCGCCCCCCTCCCCCTGTCACGGGGTCGGCCTTGGTTTCCACCCCGTGACCTCCCCCTCCACCCCCCCTCGTCGGGATCATCAGTGCTGCAGTAGTGGCGGCGGCGGTAGTATTTTATGTGGCCGTCTGAAAACTTTGTGACGAGGCATATGTTGGCAGTAACTCATCCTCCCTCCCCCCCCCCCTTTCCACGGTCCTCATCCCCGCCCGCTCCCCCCTCCCTGGGGGCAGCGTCGCAACAAGTGACCCCGAGGGGAAGGGGGTGGGGGGATGGAGGGTCGGGGGTAAAAATGGGTCCAGGCCGAGGAGCCCCGGCCGGGATGAGCCCCCCTTGAGAGGCTGGAGCAAGGGATGGAGCCGCCCCGCCCCGCCCCGCCGGGGGATGGAGTGGATGGAGAGGTCCCTCTGGCGGGACCCCCTCATCTGGGGCCGTTCAAGATCCACGAGTAGTTCGCTTTACTCGTGGCTCGGATAACATTTTTTTTTTGCGACCATCTCATTATCTTTTAGAGAAAAGGAACTACAACTTTTCGTTTCTTATATTATTTGTTTTTGTCATATGTGGGGAAACTTTATACCATGGCTTAAGATCGTGATTAAGGGGGCGCGTACAAATACTACATCAGCCTTCCTCCCATCCATTCAGGTGAAATATTGACAATATTCCCGCATGGAAATAAGCCTATCAAAAATGACACTTTTATGTTTACTCTGACATAAAATGCCAGATTGGCACGGCCCCACTTTGCTTGCACTTTCGGCATACTTTTTGTATACTTTTTGGACACTTTGGCCAGTCACATTTTTAGTGTACTTATTTCCATGCGGGTTAGTAAAGAGGAATAAAAGTAAGGTCAAATTATTATCTTACATTCTCTTTTCAGTGCTAAATGTATGATCTGCCAAAAACACGCGTGACTTATGGGCGTCCTTACTGACTCTGCTCCCCCCCCCCCCCTATTTTCCCTCTTCTTCCCACGAGATCTAGCGGGTCGAGGACGCAAAGACGACGCGACGCTCTGGCGCGGATTTGTTCAACATTTGGGAGCCACTGGTGTGGAAGCGAGTCGGTCGGTCTGCCTTATTTTTTCCCCCTCCCGGTCCCGGACCCGAGGTCTGCTGAAGCCAAAGCCGTCGTCAGCGCCGCGCGCTATCTGGCTGGTGCTTCCCCCTGCTCGCTTTCAAAGAAGCGGTCGACATCACTAGTCGCCGCGCGCAGCGCTGCTGAATCGGCTTCTGACCGGACCACTGTGTGTCCCTCTCAGAAAGAGAGAAAGGGGGCGGCGGTGAGGGGTTGAGGACAAAGACAGAAGCCCCGGCCAAACTGCAACACACGGAATTAGCATGAAGGGGTCGCAATCAAGGCATTCCGAGTTCCGGGTGTATCAGAGCGGACGCTGTCGCCTGTAATCGCGCCACGGCCCTCATGCGGCCCAAAGAGGGTATGCAATCCCGCAACACTGCAGCGTCTGCTCTGTTATAGCCACTATAGGACTCTACTGATATACTTTCGGACAAAGTTTAGTGGAAAAAGGGGCTGCGTCGGGTCTGGGGCTAGATCATGAATATGTTCGGCTCATGTCAAGTCGCCACCACCTCTCGTCACCGGGCGGCGATCGGCTGCTCCGCGCGCGCTGATTGCCTTCCTATTGCAGCCCCATTGTCCGGGCCGCCGCCCCGCAGCCCCGGGGTGATCGCATGAAGCGGCGGTGTTCAAAGATCATTCACTGCAGTTTCCGAACGGAGCGTCGTACAAATACGTTTCCAAATGTTTTTCAAGGTTCCTTGAGATTTCCAGTCGATTGGCGTGACTCCGATCGCTGAAGTTCAACGCGTTCCGACGCGTTTAAATTATACATTTTGGAGACGCGCGGGGCTGCCCAGCAGCGCCCTCTGTTTTTCCATGTCACAATGCATTTCACTAATCATATATCTCATTCCTGTAATGGAAAGCCCATAGGGTGAGCCACGGCTTACACCGGTGCAGTATATGGAATCCAAACCAGAGGGTGTCCAGGAGGGTTATAAGACAGGGACAGGACGTTAGTCTCAGAACAGGGTGAAAGGGGGGGGGGAATAGCTTGCGTTTAGTTTACGGGGTGCTACGGGGAGCAATGGGGTCTTGATCCTCGCCGCCTTTTAAACGCGTACTATGGTCCACAGGCAAAATAACGTTCCCAAGTGCTCAGGACCCCATAGGACCCCGTAGCACCCAGCAGCACCCCGTTAACTAAACGCAAGCTTAAGTCATGTATCAATCTAGCCATGTTGCCCCTGTATGTAGTAAAATTAACCGCCAGCTCCCTGCCGCCTCTAGAGAGAACGTTCTGTGCCCAGATATCAATGGGGCGTTGTGCCTTTAAAACGTTCTCTGCGGCGTGACTACTATGTGGTCACGCTCCTATGTTGAATCATAGGCATCAAAAATGAGTCGCAGGAAACGTGTTAAGCCGTCCAGCTGTTGGGCAACCTAGATTTACAGTATAGGCTGACCAGTCACCAGTACCTAGGCACAGCTACCACCAGCAGAACAGCCACCTCAAACACCTAAGCGACGAAGGGGCGACGGCTCGGCACACAACTATTTCGGTTTCAAACCCACAACGGTGACAGTTTTAAAAAAAGCAGACAAGCTGGGCATGAACTATTACTCAAGTTACGTACCAAACCGTCAGCAACGCCAGGAGGTCTGCGCCGTGGATTAAACCACGAGGAAAAAAAAAAAAAAAAAAAAGCAACGCCAGATGTTGTTTTTTTTCTGTCGCGATGTCACCGGTCTGTGCCCACAGCTCCTCGGCGTTATTCGCACCTTCAAACAGTGACCGGGACCGGGACAGAAGACGCACGCTAAGGCTCAGGCTCAGACAGAAAAGTTAGCCTCCAAGTGTTTGGCGTGCCTGTGCCTGTGTCCATCTTCACTCCAGACCAGTGGATCATTGTTCAACTTGCAGTGATTTCGAACGGTATGTTTCACCACTGAGAAATTGTTTGATGGGGACTTGCCGAGAGTGACAGCGCTGCAGAACGGGGAATCGTATCGAAGAAGCAGCACCATAACCTTTGCGGACACACGTAACCTAGGTTTTCGCTTTTCCGCGTTGTTTGTTTTTAAAATATGCAACCCTACTGGCGATAAAGCCTGTCTTGCTGGTTACGACCCGACCCTGATGGACTGGGGGACACTGAGGGATTGTCCTTCGCCGATCCCCGCAAGTCCCTCCGGATTTTGTAGTCCCTCTGCTGTCCTTAGACAATCCTTGTGATAATCCTGACGAAATTCTGTGATATTTATGATATCTGAAGTCCCTGAGGTGTCCTTCGACTGTCCCTGGGTTTTCACCGCCTTGCCTGTATTCAGAGTCCTCCGCAAACCACATCCCTGGAGGATCCCTGGGAATTTCTCCCTCAAAATACCCGGAGATTATTCTCACTGGCGGATCCCTGAAAATAACTGAGTGATCCCTATTAAATCCTCACCCAACATCTCCAGGTATTTTCGGGAATTAACTGTAGTCATCCCTCAGGTCGACCTGAGCAAGAGGCCGTCGTTGCCATTCGTGTTTATAAAGAAGTATGCAAATATCGGATATGATGTGTACGAAGTCTCGATGTTAGTCTTTCACTTCACAGTGTTCGTTGGAAAGGTCGCCATTTTCTCTAAAATGTTGTGGTTTGAACAAAATAAGCCTATTTTAATGCAGATTTTCTGTCAGTTAGTTCTATATGAATGATAGAGGTGTTGCAATTAAATCTTTGGACAGCACAGTGAGGTGCTTGTTTCGCCATCCACTTATCCAGGGCCGTTTTTCGGATTTGTCAAGTGAAGCAGACGATTTCACGAATGTGCGTAAGCATGGTCCGTTTGAGGTTCAGATGGGAGTTGGTCGGAGTTGGTAGTTCAAACCTCGTCAAAAACGTCATCTCTACTACCCCCCCC
>NW_026267235.1:119201-123456 GCF_000697945.3 Frankliniella occidentalis
CTTTCCCCCGTATTTTTCTTGTGTATTAAGAAGTACAGGGGCAAACAACTATCTCCCGCTCCTCTCAAAAAGAGTCACTCAAAAATGTGCTATCATTTTTCAATAGATCTTCTTTATCGTTTAAATGCACGAGAAAGTGGCAGCGGACGAAGTTTGATGCGTAACTGTTAGGTTTAGAAAATGGGCATATGACATGAAGTCGTGGCTACAGAGAGGCAATGAAAAACAACGCGAGCGAAGAAGCGAGCGCGAAAATTTTTGGGTGATTGGGGCGCGTTGGGGCGCCCCAATCCCCTGGCCAGTCGTCACTTTTACCTTTACCTCGACACCCTCCCCGCAAAACCCCTTATGCTCGCCCCCCCCTTTTTTTTTGGTGATTGGGGCGCCAAAATCCCCACGGGATGAGGGAGGGGCGCCTTTTTGCGCCCATTCAGGGGTCATTCTCGCCTGGGACCTCACGGGACCCTCCGGGACCTTACCGTGCCGCCCCAACCCCAGGAGACCTGAGGTATCCGTCTCGGACCTCAGGTCCCCCCTGGGACATGAGGTCCCAGCCTAGGCCCTTGTGGACCTCAGGGACTCGCCGGTGGCCTCGGGGACTCCATCTGGTACGTCCTGGTCTCGAACCCATCGTCAGGGAGCCGGTGGCGACATCCTGGGCCAGCCTGAGTCGTCCTGGATTGGACGTGACGCCGTCCTTGACTCGATTTGACGCCGTCCTTGAATCCTGGTCGTCGGTTTTCCAAGGACGACCCTTGAAAACAGACATTTTCCGGAATATTTCAAGGATCGCGTGCTTGAATCGGTGTTCTGGTCCTTGAAACCGAGATTTTATCCTTGAAAACCTAATTTTGTCCTTGATTATCAAGGAAGCGGATTTACCAGCAGGAGCAGGCCCCCTGCCCAACAATACTGAGCCACCGACGCCGGCCGCTCTGCCCCCCGCCCCCGCCTATCTCCTCCCCTACGCCGCTATTCCGCCGAATAGCAAAATTGCAAGTGACATGCAGCCATAAGCTAATAACAGCTTAATATAAGAAAACATTAGAACAAGGACCACAGACCTATTATTAAATTTGTATCATGTGCTTTCAAGATCGGTTCTTGATTGTTTTTATGTATCGCTTGGCTATCTGTGAGGTAGTCGGCAGTTTCAGGGTGTCCTCACAGTGAGCGTTTCGGGAGGTGACGCTTTTAGCGCCTGCTGCGCGCTGGATAGGCCAACCCGCCAAGCAGCTGCGTAAAGTCGGTGGCCCACCCAGAGCGCCCGAACCAAGTGTGAAGCCCCGCATCTAGCTAGACCCCTTCTTTGACAGGCGAGAGGGGGGGTTGGGGTAGGCATTTGGCTCGCGTAGCTCGCTCTTTGCAGGGCTCTAGTGTGAAGGGTCCGGGTAGGAGAACGTTTTGAAGCCTAACGTGCCCTCGCCTCGTATCACCTCGAGGGACGCTAAATGTGGGGGCACTTTCAAGGGATTGCAAGCCCTTGACGGGAACGCGCGAAACCTACCACCAGGTACCAGGTGCCGGCTTATGTTTGGCTCCAAGGCGGCTGCGGAATTTCCGTGATTAGGTTTCCTATTGCGGAGCCATTTGCGATTGCTACGGCCCGGCTCCACAAAAGCTGGAGAATGATCACAGCGAGCCTCCGCGACGTGTTGAGAATGGCTACGACGGAGCCATCCTAACGCTCCTTTTTTCTGTGCGGGTTGGCAGTTTCAAGGTGTCCGCCCAGTGGGCTTTGGAGGAGGTTACGTCAGTGGTCTCAAACTCGAGCTATCAGCCAAGCCGCGCCTGCATAGGCTACACACTCTCTTCGGCATTAGAGTGAGAGAGACAGGAGCAAGTGCTGTCGTCCGCCGGCCCGTGTGTCTGTCTTTGTCACTCTTAATGGCACTCAATGAGTGAGACAAAGCCAGACACACACTCTGGTCCAGTGGCGCCAAGACTTCTTGCGGACGGGTATGCAGGCCCCCTTTAAAACCTCCTTTTACTCCGTTTTACCTCCCTTTTCCTTTCCTTTTTTCCTCTCTTTTCTTTCCTACCCTTTCCTCCCCCCCCCCCCTTTTCAACCCTTTCCCCCCCTTTTACTTTCTCTTACCTCCCTTTTACTCCCCCTCAACCCCCTTTTACTCGCGATCACGGGTATGCAGCTGCATACCCGTGACCCCCCTCTTGGCGCCACTATGCTCTGGGCCAAGCATGGCTCTCGGGAACATCGGTTCCAGCCGAACGCAAAAAGTGCGCGGCTCTCGGCGAGCCGCACTACCGGGCTAGGCGAGTCGCGCTTGGCTCGAGAGCCGCGAGTTTGCAACCCCTGGGTTACACTCTATCCGCCTGCTGCGCGTTGGATAGGGATGGGCCAACCTGCCAAGCAGCTGCGTTAGGTCGGTGGCCCGCCAAGAGCACCCGTAGTGTTGCTCGGTACGCAACGGGGCTGCCGCCCCTGCCCCTGCTGAAAGTCCTGAACTAGTTGAACAGAACAATTGACCAAGTGTGAAGGGTCCGGTCCGGGTAAGAGAACGTTTTGAAGCCCAACGTGCCCTTGCCTCGCAAAGTATCAATTTGAGGGATGCTAAATGTACATACCTTCAGGGGATTGCAAGCCCTAGACCGAGCCCTAGACGCGAACGGACGGGCGAAACCTACTATACCCGTTTAAAAGCAAACTTAAAATTGGCACCGAATCAGCACCGTCGTTGAACTCTTCGCCGATGGTTGTGTGTCCATACAGAGAATGGAGGCGTTACCCGACGACGTGATCCTGGTGGTGTTGGAGCATCTACCTTTGGAGGACCTCTTCACCAGCCGCCTCGTGTGCAAGAGGTTCGCGGATCTGGCGCTCGCCCCGGATGTGTGGCGTCGCCGGCAGATCCTCGACTACCACCACCACTCCTACCACCAGAAGAAGTGCCAAGTGTGCCCCGCGCTGCGACTGGCGCCGCGAGTGAACCGGATGTGCTACGATCTGTCGAAGAAGCATCGCCACCCGCCGTACACGACGACCAAGTGTGCCGCAGTGGAGCTGAGCGTTTATTTAGACGGGAGTGCCTGCTCCGCGCGCGCAGCTGTCCCGGTCATCGGAAACCAGGTGGAGCTTGGCCGACTTCAACGCCTTTATCTAGCGTTCTACCGCGACGTGACGCCTGGCGCCGAGCCCGACGTCTCCCTGCTGCTGCAGACCGTGGCGTCGACGTGCGGCCTGAAGAAACTCTCGCTAAATCACATGTTCGGTCTCCAAAATCTTACTCGCCTTTCCACAATGGCAAGTACCTTCTCGTGCAACACCAAGCTGGAGTCGTCACTTACGCATTTTCACTGCGGCGTGCAGCTGGGGCCCTGCTTTGAGAACTTCGTACTAGCCGCTCACGCCGCCACCCTGGAGAGCGTAGACATAAGTACACCGTCGCCTTCGACGGCCGAGCTCCTTGCCGCTGCACCAAAGCTTCGCACGCTGTGCAGCCCCCTGCTGACCGGGATGGAGGCCCTGGCTGCATGCCAGTCGCTGAGTGTCGTGCGACTGCAGGGGGGCTTCTGCGTCACCGCGGGCGACACGTCCAAGCTCCCCGGGGCTGCGCAGTTCTTCCGCGGCGCCAACCAGCTGAGGGAGGTTCATCTGAAACATGTTGATCCCTGTGACGGTGTGGATCTGGTTCGGGCGCTGGCCGCGTCCGGCAGGTCTCGCGTGGAGGAGCTGTCCCTTGTCTGCAGTGGCCGTAAGCTCGGTAAGGTGCAGCCGCTACTCGACGCGCTGGCCTCGCTGCCGGCCCTGCGCTGCCTGGAGATGAAGAGCCTCGTGGACGGCCAGCAAGTGAAGGAGCTGCTGCAGGGCATCAGGGCCGAGACCGCCCCTGCACTGCGCAGCCTCATCCTGACTCCGACGGGGCACCTCCAATGCGCACACTCGTGGGTGCACAGCCGCGTGACCAAGGCGGTCCTGACGACGAACCCCTTGCTGCACATCCAGATGAAGGCACGCACTCACGGCCGTAGCGCTTATGAAGCCAAGGATTGCAGGACGTGTCGCGTCAAGAAGTGCCACGACGGGCATGAAGGGGATTGGGAAGTTCTCAGGATGTCAACTATTTTTGTCGGCCTTTCCTCTTGCAATGACGCCCGCCACTGTTTTGAAAAGTTCTCTCGCAATAGTGATGATGTCTTTTGGTGGCGCGTTGATCTATAATATGATTTTTTTTCATGCATTTGCAGTCCCAAACTGATTCGTGGTCTTGCTTGATTTAATTATTTGTGTTTAAAT
>NW_026267235.1:124509-127814 GCF_000697945.3 Frankliniella occidentalis
CGGGGGGAGTGAGGGGTGCTGCGACCGAGCAACGTAGTTTCTAGTCTTTATATTTTCTAAATCCGGAGCTGCGATATTGTTTATCTTGTTCATCTTGTTTTATGTTTTGCAACCAAATCCTGTTTATCTTGACTCTGCTTTCCTTTGACCATAAAATTGTATATGCTATTTCCTTTTTGAAAGTAAACTGAACTGAACTAAACGTAGATAGCGCGGGGATGTACGTACGCTTTGCGACTCCGCGACGCATGTGAGCGCGGAGCCGGGTGCGTGTGTTGTTTGGACCCATGAGATTGACCTCCAGCTCCCCGGGGGGTCCTCGCCGTCGTTGCGGCCGCGACGGACCCGTCCTGGAGCACGGCCAGATATTCAGGATCCGCGCACAAAATTATTCTGGCGCGTTCTGTGGCGTTGCAGGCCACGGGCTCCAGCCCGGAGCACAGTGGCGCGCAGGGCTCAGTCAGGTGAGCTAGGCGACGCTGCCGGCGGGACCGCGGTAGACGGTCATGGGAGGGAGTTGCGGGGATAATGGGGAAATTCGGGGTTTATTTTTAAATCCTTGCGTCTCCCATCGGTTGCCGCCGGCAGCTATGGTCGCTCGCGGGCGCATGCGCTGCACGACTGTCATCACTAGCGTGCATCGGAGAGTCAAGAGGGGATTGCGCGGGAAAAGGGGGAACTTTGTCGCAAGCGGGTAGCGTAGAGGTTGCCTATCGCCCGCAGCGACTTTCCTGCTTATTGTACCTGCGGTAGATAACGACTCGCGCTGCCCGCTGGCGACACATTCCCATCTTTTCCCGCACAATCCCCGCGCGTGTTTGGCGTCACAACATGAATTTCAGCGAGATTAAACTCTCCTATTTTAACCTGTAATCTAAATTGACACCTGGCAAATCACCCTGACGAGGTGGAAAAGGGCGAATATTAAACCGAACGAACACATTTGTAATACGTTGTTAATTAAATTAGTGTATTTTTTCATATTTTATTGGTAAACTCGATTAATAACTGCCGAACTGCAGTGCAAAGCAGAAAGAGATCAAAACGAACAAGATGAAACGAGAGAATCGTTTCGCATTATGGCGTCCTAATTTCTAGGAATGTGAACACACTCGCAACGGGCAGCTCTGTGATCTTGGGAACAGCCATCTCTTGGGTCATGAGAGAATAGGATCAGATAGATGTCTTCATAGTCCTCAACCTTAAGCTTGCGGCGACAGACCACCAGCTCTTCGTGGCAGCGCAGAGAAGCGCACGGGGCGCTGCAGTGCTTCGTCGTACAGTAGATAGCTGTCATGAAGTCCACCATGATCTTGACGTGCAGCAGCGGATTGCGCTTCATGGTCGCCCGGACCACGTCAGAGTGGAGCCAGGCGTGCGCGCAGGAGGTCCCACTGGGGTCGGAGGCCAGCTCCAACAACCCCAAGGCCGGCGCCGTCACGGGACTGATGAGCTCCAAAACCTGGCCCCTTTCCTCCAACGTCAATTCGGACATTCCGAGGCGTTGCAGGTGCTGCAGCGAGGGTAGCGCGCCGAACAATGGCTCCAGCAGGGGGAAGTGCTGTTTAGAGGAGTCGTCGTTCTGGACGGACAGCGCCTCCAGCCGGGACCGTCCCGACGACGCCAGCGCCAGGACGAGGCCCCCGCCGACGTCAGTGGCACTTCGAAGGGCGGGCTGGTACGTCAGCTTTACTTCTCGCAGATGTTCAGCGCTGCGGAGGAACTGCGCAACCTCGGCGACGAGAGTTTTGTCCGGATGTATGGTGAGGTGCAGGAAGCGCAGCGCCTTACAGGATCCTAGGGCTCCAAGCCCGGGGATCAGCATGGAACTTAGCTTCCTGAGGCTCATGCAGCAGGCCAGGAGGGGCGCCACGGACGTGCAAGCCGCGCTAAAGCTCGTGTCCACCGACCGGTAGACACAGAAGTCAACCTCCTCGAGGGTCGCAGCGTGCACGCTCAAAATGCAGTCGAGGAAGGGCACTGCCTCTGGTTCAAAGTCAAAGGTAAACCTCTTCAACGACGCCACACGCACGCTGCTGTGGGCGACCACCTTGGCCGTGCTCCCCGAGCACCCAGTGTAGTTAATGATTTTAAGCTCCTCGAGTCCAAATGTCGACGCTAGCGCGCCCATAAGCGCCCTCTCACCCTTACGAAAATTAGAATCCGCAAAACTGATTTCAAGGCGCCTCAGCCGGCCGAGCGGCTGCTGTCTGCAGAGCGCCATGGCGGCGAGCATGGCGTCCATGGAGTTGTCTAGAAGCAGCTCCATCCCCGCGAAGGCGCAGCTGGTCATGGTGTAGGCCAAGAAACAGCCTCTTGAGGGGAACGCGGCCTCCAGCGTGTCGAGGCACGGCGCCAGGCGCAGCACTGGGCACACGCAGGCGTCGTCCTGGTTCAGCCGGCGGTGTCGCCAAACGTCGCGGTGCAGGGCCAGGCCGCCGAGCCTCTTGCACACGAGGCGGAGGGCGAGGAGGTCCTGCACGTCCACGTACTGCATCGCCATCACCAGCGCGTCGTCCGGCAATTGGGTCAGCTCCATCCTCAATCTGTAAGCACACGACCAAGAGACTCGGGTCAGCACGCGAAACAAGAGGTCGAAACACACCAAAGGGCGGTTGCCTAGGGACACCCTCGGTGAACCGGATAAACATGGTCCAATAGTAGATGATTACCTTGCGGAGATTCGTGTTCTCGAGGGGTGGATAGCCCGATTCACGGTACCGAACAAGGTGGTAGCGACGGAGTCGTCCTGAAGGTGTGACCGAGAACCGAGACCAGAAGTGACCAGGGCATGGACCGAGCCGAAACTGAAGACCGACACCGACCGACACCGACGGACGTGTCGACGAGTCGTCGTCGACGACGACCGACCGACCGATCGGGCGCCCCTCGGCTTCGGCCGGCGCTCGGGAATCCCAACCGTCCCTTCGACTTACTTGAGAGAACCAGGCCACAACTGACTTAAGGTTTTTCAGCTTGGACATATAATATAAGGGCCCAAAGGCTAAGTGCTAAGTGTCGCAGTGCCCCAATTGAATTTCGGCCTTGCCCTGTACCGTAAATCAAAAAAATCAGTCTTATTTTAGAGGACACATTCCTACAAATTTCAACTCGCGCCAAACAGTACACGAAGTACCAAACGCTCGGTTCTCAAGTTCTAATAATAGCCATCTTATTGATGCTGCAAATTTTACAAAATAACGTTTGCAATCGAAATCCCTAGCTCCATCCTGTCTTTGTCAAGAAAGTAAAGGAATCGCGACATAAAGAAAACTTGGAGCCGGAATCGAACCTCCGACCGTCTG
>NW_026267235.1:127864-137455 GCF_000697945.3 Frankliniella occidentalis
CAAAAAAGAGAAAGAAAAGTGATGACGAAGATGACCTGGATGATCGTCTAGAAGACGAAGACTATGATTTGCTAGAGGAAAACCTTGGTGTTAAAGTAGAGAGGAAGGTGTGTAGTTAAATTTTAATTATTTTCTTTGAATTAGTATTTGTGCATTATATTCCAATTTCTACAACAATTACCATTCATTCCTTTTGTTTTATCAGAAACGATTTAAGCGCATAACGGCGGATGAATCTGAAGACGAGCAAGAGGTAGACAGAGGAGATGAAAGGGATGTAGTGGCAAATGAGCTGTTTGAAGGATCAGATAATGTAAGTTCAGCGTCTTGGGGTTATATGCCCCACTTTAACCCCACCTTCTCCTCCCCTCCTTTTTTCTCTCAAACTGTGGATAAAAAGGACAATGCTCTTGCTAGAGCTAGGGTGTTCTATGTTTCTTTCTAGCCAGCTTATAAGATGCTTGCATATGTTTTGCTTTTCAATAAGTTTTTAAAATTTTGCTGTTCATTTCAAGGGATGTTGCTATTTTTAATGTTGTCCTGATTTTGTGTAACAAATTTTGGCTACTTTAAAGTGTGATGTGACTAAACTATTTTTTTGTGTGCTTCAATTGTCTCAGGAGGCTGATGAAAGGGTAAGTTGAGTTTGAACTGTTTTATTTTTTCTTCTTCTTCTCTTTGATTCTTGATACTAAGTATTCTAGTTGTGGTTTTTCTTTCTTTCATGAAGGGATCAGGGTCTGCTGATTGTGCCATTTTGGTTTATCAATTGGTGTATTTATGTTTGACAGGAAGAAGATCGGTCCTCAGAACGTCGAGATGAAACTGCAGGCGATTTTGATGAAGAGGGTGATGAAGATGGAGATGATTATTCAGACGCTGACGATTTTATTGTTGATGATGAAGGGCGGCCTATCACCGATAAACGTAAAAAGCGAAAACCTATTTTTACGGATGCGTAAGTACCTGCTGTCATTTTCCTTAGCAGGAGGCTTTTGTAAGTAATTTATTGATTTATATTATGTGTCCTAATCTTATTAGGGCTCTTCAAGAAGCACAAGATATCTTTGGAGTTGATTTTGACTATGATGAGTTTGATAAATATGATCAAGAAGAGGAGGAGTATGAAGAAGATGAAGATTACCAAGAAGAGGATGATCCAGGAAGAAGGTAAAATTATGACCAGTTCTGTCAGGCTTGGCAATAACAGCCCATTACATTCCATATACTTCCATCTATTCTATGCCAATCACAACTTACTATTATTTTCGTAGGAGGAAAGCAAAGAAAACATCAAAGAAATCTATATTTGAAATTTATGAACCTAGCGAACTAAAGAGAGGTCATTTTACTGATCTGGATAATCAGGTTAGTACAGATCTTGATGAATTTTTCCTGTCTCTGATCAAAGTATTTTTCCTCATCTTTCATTTTTCATTTTTCTAGATTCGTAACACAGACATACCAGAAAGGATGCAGTTACGTGATACACCAGTAACACCAGAATGCGACGAAAAGTTAGAAGAGGAAGCCACTTGGATCTACAAGCAAGCCTTTTGCAAACCCTCTATTTCAACTCAGGTAAAACACTTCCATTCATACAGCTGTATTGCATTTATTTGAATATTTTTTTTAAAGATGTCTGTTTTGGATTCAGCGTGGTTTAAATTCTGAGAGTGATAAGACAAGAAAATACCCCGTTGCTACACAATACAAGATTAAGAAAGCTCTTGATTTCATGAGAAATCAAAGTTTGGAAGTTCCTTTTATTGCGTTTTATAGGAAAGAGTATGTCTCTCCAGAGCTCACACTAAGTGATCTGTGGAAGGTGTACAAGTATGATGAAAAGGTTGGTCGAAAATATCCAGTAACAGTAATGTTTCATTACTGAAATTACTTAAAACTTTTCTTTCTGGTGTCTTAATATTACTTTAATGTGTCCAGTGGTGTCAGTTATTGGCACGCAAACAAACACTTATTAAACTGTTTGAGAAAATGCGTGATTATCAAGGGGAGCAGCTAACTAAGGACAGCACAGCAGACATTCCTGAAGATGTCAGAGTTTTGACAGATGATGATATTGACCGGTAATCAGATGTTTGATTTTTCTCTAAATACCGTGCAGTTTTATCTTGATCTAATTCAAGTTGTTAAATTTCACCAGAGTGCGAGCCGTTCAGACTCCAGAAGAACTCCGAGATGTGCACATGCATTTTCTCCTATATTACTCTCATGAGGTTCCAGCTATGCAAATAGCATGTAAAACTAAAGAGAAACTTGAGCGACAGCAACGTAAAGAAGCACAACGTAATCGTCGGGAGAGAAGGAAGAAAAAGAAAACAATAGTTAATGATGATGGTGAAGAAGAGGAGGTTACTGATGAGGATGTAGAGGATGACGATGATCTTGAAGATGAGGAAGATGATGTTGAGGAGGATGAACCTCAAGATCAAGTGAAACAGGCTGTTTGGTCTGGACCATATAGCATGTGTCGGAAAGCACGGTTAGCAGGATTTGCCAAACGGTTTGGACTCTCCCCTGAACAATTTGCTGAAAATCTGAGAGATAATTACCAACGACATGAGGTGGAACAGGAATCTGTTGAACCTCTTGCTTTGGCTAAAGAATATATCTCTGCGTAAGTGTTGGAGCTAAATATTGCTGCTTGTCATTTATTCATTCTTCTCTTGAAAACAGGTTTTCTACTCTTGTCATATTTTACAGGCAATTTCAGAATTCTGAAGAAGTCTTGAAGGCTGTAAAGTACATGGTTGCTGCACAATTGTCAAGGGAGCCATTGGTACGGAAATGTGTCAGAGAGGCGCTTTTCGAGCGTTCCAAAATTGATGTTGTACCCACCAAGAAGGGTATAAAGGAAATAGATGAAAACCACCCTATTTATGGATTGAAATATTTGAAAGGGAAACCAGTTCGTGACTTGTCTGATGAACAGTTTTTGAAACTGGTTATGGCTGAGGAAGAAAAGAACATAACTATTTCATTCTCTGACCAAATAGAAGGCTTGACCACTGCTTCTTTTATTGACGAAGCCAAGCAACTTTACCTAAGGGTATGATAAGTAGTATTCAAATTGCAAATTTTTTGCAATATTTTTCTGTTTGTTTATTATTGTATTACAAGGCCTAGTATTATTTATTTTATTTACAATTGCCAGGATGAATTTATCAAACATGTCCAAGAATGGAATACAATTCGGGTAGAATGTGTTGATCTTGCTCTTCGTAAAATGTTAATTCCTGAAATAAGAAAGGAACTGAAGAGTGTCTTACACAATGAGGCAAAGGATTGTGTTCTGCGGTCCTGTTGCCGGCGTTTGTACAATTGGATTAAGGTGAGGTTAAAACTCATACTTTTCTGTATTTTTTTTTTTGTTGTGTTGAGTATAAATTACATACAAGTAATATTTTAATGAAAACTTTTCTTCAGGTTTCACCCTACACTGTTGAGTTCCCAGATGAAGATGAAGATGATTATGACACGTCGAAGGGGCTTCGTGTCATGGGTCTTGCATATGTGCCTGATTATTCCCAAGCTGCGTTTGCGTGTATTGTTGCCCCAGATGGAGAGGTGACTGACTACCTACGGTTGCCAGGCATTTTAAAGAGGCGCAATGGTTACAGGGAAGATGATAAGCTTCAAAAGGTATTTTCCTCCTACTTCTTGTACTACAAGCTTTTATTAAACATTGGAGCCTACCTCCTACTATTGTGTTTGTTTTTTGTGTTTTTTTTCTTCTTTTTCCAGGAGGCAGACCTTACTGCACTACGCAATTTCATCTCAACTAAAAAGCCTCATGTTATTGTTGTCGGTGGAGAGAGCAGAGATGCATTAATGGTTGTTCAGGACCTGAAAAATGTTGTAAAAGATTTGGTGGAGGATGATCAATTTCCTTCCATCAATGTTGAAATTGTTGACAATGACCTTGCCAAAATTTTTGCCAACTCTATTAAGGCAGAGGTAAACAGAAATTAATGATTTACATTAACATTTCAATTATATTTTGTACTTAAAAGTAAGTACCACACTCGAGTTACTTGAATGAGTTGAACTTCTTCAATTTCAGAATGAGTTCAGAGATTATCCTCTGCTTTTGAGGCAAGCCATATCGCTTGCACGCCGGTTACAAGATCCTTTAATAGAGTACTCTCAACTATGCACTAGTGATGAAGAAATTTTATGTCTTCGGTTTCACCCCCTTCAGGTGAGAGAAGTTCTTGGATTATTTCTGTTTTATGGACAACAGTTTCATCCTTCTGCAGGAATATTTTACACAACTATTTTCAAATATTCTTTCTAGGACCAATTGGCTAAAGAAGACTTATTGGAAGCATTGTACCTGGAATTTGTGAATCGAACAAATGAAGTTGGAGTAGATATCAATGTTGCTGTACAAACTGGCCAAACTGCTAACCTTGTGCAGTTCATTTGTGGGCTTGGCCCTCGTAAAGGAACAGCTTTAATCAAGCTTCTAAAGCAGACGAATCAGCGTTTGGAAAACCGTACTCAATTAGTAACATCATGTCACATGGGACCTAAGGTTTTTATTAATTGTGCTGGATTCATCCGTATTGACACAAACTCATTGGGAGACAGGTAATATACTTGGTTTGTTTTGCTTTACTTTTTTTGGAATTAGAAGAAAAATTTTAAGATTACTGTATATTTTCTTTTTTTTAGTACTGAAGCATATGTTGAAGTTCTTGATGGATCTCGTGTGCATCCTGAAGCCTATGAATGGGCAAGGAAAATGGCAGTGGATGCCTTGGAGTATGATGATGAGGATGCCAACCCTGCTGGAGCGTTAGAGGAAATTTTGGAGTCTCCAGAGAGATTAAAGGATCTTGATCTGGATGCTTTTGCTGAAGAACTTGAAAGACAAGGGTTTGGCAATAAGAGCATAACCTTGTATGACATAAGTAATGAACTTAACCATAGGTACAAGGACATGCGTACTCCATTTGCCTCTGCTAATCCTGAGGAACTTTTTGGTATTTTAACCAAGGAGAATCCCGAAACATTTTATCTTGGGAAAATGATTTTGGCTACTGTCATTGGCATTCAACATCGGAAACCACAACACGGGCAATTAGATAATGCCAACCCTGTTAGGAATAATGAGACTGACTTGTGGCAATGTCCTTTCTGCCTGAAAAATGATTTTCCAGAGCTTTCAGAAGTTTGGAATCATTTTGATGCTGAAATATGTCCAGGAAAAGCTACTGGTGTGAAGTTACGACTAGATAATGGTATTCAAGGTTTCATTCACATTAAAAACTTGTCAGATAAACATGTCCGTAATCCTGAAGAAAGAGTTAAAACAAACCAGATAATTCATTGTCGTATAACGAAGATAGATTTGAATAGATTTTCAGTTGAATGTACCTCCAAATCTTCAGACCTCATGGATGCCAATCATGAATGGAGGTAGGGTTACATTTTGATATTAAATACTCAAGGTTTTGGTAATTTTTTAAAATTGTTGCAGAAATATATTTTATGCATCTATCTGTTTTACAGACCTAATCGAGATCCATATTATAATACCGAGAGGGAGTCAAAGGACAAAAAAGCAGAAGAAAATGTGAAGATGAAGCAACAACATGCCTACATCAAAAGAGTTATTGTTCATCCTTCATTCCATAATATTTCATTTAAGGAAGCTGAGAAACTCATGGCTTCTCTTGATCAGGGTGAATGTATTGTCAGACCATCTAGTAAGGTAAGTGCGTTTTTTTGCCCCCCTTTTACTTAATGCCCAGTTTTCCTTGTAACTCCAATTGATCAACACTTTTTCTCCAGGGAGAAGACCATTTGACTCTAACTTGCAAACTGGCTGACAATACATATCAGCACATTGATGTAAGAGAAGAAGGTAAAGAGAACTCTTTTTCACTTGGTCAATCTTTGTGGATTGGCAAAGATAAGTTTGAAGACCTTGATGAAATCATAGCTCGCCATGTCAATCCCATGGCTTCATATGCTCGTGATTTGATATCATGTAAATACTATCGTGAAACTATGGGGGGGAAAAAGGACAAGGCAGAAGAAATACTGAAGGACGAAAGACGAAGAAATCCAAACAAAATTCATTACATAATATCAGCATCTCAGGCAAGTCCTCACAATCAACTGAGTAATTTTTTTGTGACAGACTGACAGACAGACTGCAGTTTTGTGAATTCTCCTGAAACTTACTTGAGTTATTTCTTTATTACAGTCCCTCCCAGGAAAATTTATGCTTTCATATATATTAAATCGATGCAGACATGAATATGTGACTGTTACACCTGATGGATTTAGATTTAGACAACAAATGTTTGATAATTTGAATGCACTTTTTAAGTGGTTTAAAGAACATTTCAGAGATCCTATTCCGGGAAGCACACCAAGCACTCCTCGTGCTGGAATGACCAGCAGAACACCCTTCCCAGCAAATCCTGTAACAAAACTGATGTAATTAGAAAATTGAACAAAATTGAAGGTTCAGCTGAGCAATTGCAGCACCAGGTGGCTCATTATCCCAGCCACAGCTGGAGTCAAAGTGGCATAGTTCTCAATGTGTCGAAACTAATTTTGTAGGTAAGGATGGAGGCCACTGCCTGTGTCCCCCCTCCTCAGATGTATTACCTAGTTACGTGACCAAGGGGGAGTGGGGTTACTTACTTTTATCATGGCCCCGATTAGGTCCAGAACCAGCATAAAGCTTAGGCAGGCCGTGGTTTTTATACGCCAGGGTACATTTATCATGGCATCTCTAGTGCTTCCCATTGCGGTTCTAAGTCCCAATGGGAGCCATGCAAAAAGTAACGCCCAGGAGCAACACCGTGTTCAAGGTGTACCGAGACGACCTGCAGGAGAGGAGAGTGGCCGGATTCCTTATTGTTTTTTAAATGTCAGGGTATGTCAGAATAGTTACTGTCCAATTACATTTGTATCTACCAGTTACTGATTTTCATTAAACCTGCTCGTGTTAAACACAATGTATTTCAACTTTTAATGTTTGACTGATGCCCCCAGCCTTATTATTTTATCTTATCTTAATACTAGTCCTCAAGATTTCTCACTTATGCTGCAGACTAAAGCTGCCGGATGGGCGGGTCGCTTGGGTCGACGCAGATTTTAGTCTCCTCCTGCAGTAGCATTCTTTCTTACCGATTACCGATTATTCCGGCCTGACCCATCGACCCGAGCAGTTCTTGATCGGCCCGCGCTTGAAGCGATGGGTCCCATGTAGACCCATCGACCGGCCCGGGCGCGCGCGACCCAGCTAACCCAGCCGACCCAGCCTTGGGTCCAGCCCGACCCAAACCAGTAGCGATCTGCAGCGGCCGGCAGCGGCTGACCCGGTCCAGCCCTGACATCTTCTGTCCCTCTCCCACTCAGTCGGTTTCAGTAATGCGCGAAAGAGGCGGTAGAGTTTTTTCTGTGATTCGTTCAGCGCAAAACGGGGAATGAGCGCCTGCGAGGCTCAAGGTAGGCCAGCCCGCAGTACACACATGCACTACAAGGAAGAAGTTGCCTACCCACCAGGCGCTCCGAGAACTAGCACAGGCTGAACTTGACAGTTTCTTAACAGCGAATCACGGACGTACTTTGTGGATGATCCCAGACGGCGCACTGGGCGGGCTAGGCCAGTCCGGCCAGACCCAGCCTGGTCCAGTCCGACCCAACGGGTCAAGCGCGGGTTTGTTGCGCGGACAGACCCAAGATCATAGGCAGATATCTCGTGGGTCGGATGGGTCGCATCAAAGTGTACACACTATAAAAAATCTTATGCGCCGGCGCTACCGCGTCGCGGACCGCGAAGAGGAACGGCAGCTGCTGCGCCAGCCGCCAGACCGGTCCGGTAAGTGAGCGGTGATCGGGTATGTCGTAAAATGTAAGCGCGGGGCGGTCGGCCCCGCGCACTCGAAGCACCGTGTCAGCGACAAGGCCGCATAGCAGGGACCGGTAACTTACCACTTGAGCGTTACGTTACAAAATACAGAGTGTATAGAAGCTGTTTCGTTACCCCCTCGTTACGGTACTGTAACTTGTAACGGAACGATACATTTATCAGATCCGGTACAATGTTGTAACTTTCAAAAAGTTCCAACAAGAACGTTCCACGTAACGAACTTTTATCAAGAAAAGAGCATGTAACGTTACAAGAAGTAACAAAGAAACGGTAAAAAACTGTAACATTACATGACGTAATGTTCCAGGTCTGTAATAGTTCCAAGAAATATAGATGTGTAACGTTACGAGTAATAAAGAATAATACAATGCGTTGTGAGAAAGTTACATCTTCGGGCTGCGCGCGCCGCTGTTGCGAGATTGAACACCAACGGCTTCGGCGTGGTGGTGCCGGCGAGCGCAGGCGTAGCGAGCGTGCCGCCCGCCATTCATGACGTCGCGTTCATCTTGTGGGACTACATGACCACGCGGGCTTTGGGAACAACTGAACGAGCCTGGCCTGGCCGCGCGAGGCCTGGGGCGGGCCTGGGGGCCTGGGCCGTGGCTCTAGGTAGGGCTGTGTGGGGTGCGCGATGAGTCCCCCAGCACCCCAGCACACCCGGGCCGGGCACCGGGGCCTCGACCGGGGCCGGGGCACCAGGCTGCAGGCCTCGTCCACCACCACCAGACTGGGTAAGTGGAAGTTCACCAAGGGCTCGGTGCGGTGGGCAGCGTCCAGGACGTCCGGGGCGCGCGGACGAGGGCGGCGTACGTCGGGCACAACGCACATCCTTGCCGCCTACGAGACGGCCTTCGATTGGTCTGGGAGGATGGTCGCGGTGTGCCCACTGGTGTCCCTCGTCTCGTCGTGTTCAAGGAAAAATCCGTCAAGCCCACATTTTTCAATGTGGGTTAAATAAAAGGCTTCGCGTGCTTGGTGTGGGCTATGGACAGCCTAACGGTGATACACATAGACATGGCTACACTAACATCGAAAAACGAAAAGAGAACTTATAATAGCATTCAGAAATATTTATTTACAATCTATTTACAGGGCACTCAATGCATCTTTCTTAAATTGTCTAGAAAATATTTTGCGACATTGTAGGCCACCTGAGCCTTGTGCCGCCGCTTGAGCGTAGCCTAGGCTATGCTGACGCCCAAGCTCAAGTTTGGCCTACGACTTTCATTCAAATCTCTTTGGTCTAAGAAGGATAAGGAGCATCTCCTGGTGTAGATATTAATCGGCCTAGGACGATAGTTTATAACTCGATTAGGTGAGTGGCAAGTGTCAGTTTACAACATTTAGCGGGACTGTATCCCGTCCATCCGCCCTCGGCTCCCTCTCAAGTCGTAAAACCTCAGCCCCCCCCCTCCCCCCCTTTCCCCGCCTCGACCCGCGCCACAGCGCGCCGAGCCAATAGGCCAAGCTACAAGCTCAAGTTTGGCCAACGGCTTTCATTCATATTTCGTTGGTCTTACAAAAATTAGGAGCATCTAGTGATATAGATGTTTGTCACCCCAGTACATTTATTGTATAACTCGGTTAGGTTGAGTGGGAAGGATCAATTAAAACCGATAAGCGGAACTGGAGCCCGGCGGCGCTGAGAAGTCGTAAAATCTCAGCCCCCTCCC
>NW_026267235.1:137505-138564 GCF_000697945.3 Frankliniella occidentalis
GGGGGGGTTGGGCTTGAGCATTTACGGCGCCGAGCGGACTTGTGACTGTTCTGTGACGTGGGGCTGCACACTCCGTCATAGTCGCGGTCTTTCCCTCACTGCACTTAAAGTACCCCTTCATGGCACTGAAGCCTGTTTGTCTTTGAAGCCACATTCTTCCCAAATTTCAGAATATTGACGAGCGAGGTCGAAGAAAATGAGGACGGACGGACAGTACTTTTGGGGATTTTGGAAAAATCACCAGGTCGGAGAATCTAAATACACCCGTGGCGTGGCTCACGACTTGCCACCCCGCGGCCTCGCACAACCCCCGCGGGAGGGTTGCGCGACGTACCCCCGCGGGGGTTGCGTAATGTACCCCAACGAAGGACACGGCCTACCCCCGCGGCTTCTCGCTACCCCCGCGGGGGTTGCGCGCCAGACCCCCGCGAAGGGCGCAGCCTACCCCTGCGGGGGTAACGCGAAGTCTAGGGGGTAGCGCGAGGCCGCGGGATGAGCCGCGTCCCTCGCGGGGTTGCGTTGCGTAGTGGTTGCCCCCCTGGGGCACTCGCGGATACGAACCCCACCTCCATTTGAGAGCCTCCTGTTCCCGCCACAGAGACTCTAGCGGTGGAAGCGGTGGAGGGGGCCGGCTGCCAGCGCCCGCCACGTAGGCAACTTTACGCACTGTCCTGTGTATAGGTGGACACCCAGTAGAATCGACCCTAACGGCTTCGTTTAAAAAGTGTGTCGTGTGGACTACTGTGGAGAGACGCCCATGAGCGAATAAGTGTAGCGTGAAAGCAATCTCCGTTTAACTTTGAATGCGACAATTAAACGCCCAAGCACACTAGATAGTGTATTTCGGCTAACAGAGGAAGAAGAATAGCGGGTAGAACATGAACGTTACCGAGTGTGGGGCCCAACTCAACTCAAACTGAGCATCGGTAACACACTCTGGCGCCCACACACCGCCTCTACGTCACGCCAGTCGGCGCTCGGCCGATCAGGAACCTTTATGTTCTACCCGCTATTCTTCTTCCTCCGTTAGTCGAAATGCACTATACACAGTTGCCTTCC
>NW_026267235.1:140910-143361 GCF_000697945.3 Frankliniella occidentalis
ACTTCAGTACAAATACTACGCTCACACTACGGTTCTAGCAAAAGTTCAGTTGCAGTCCACAAGTGTATTTCAAACTGTAAATCTTTCCACGCGGGACGCCCCGCGCGCTCGCCGCGGCGCGCCGGCCCAAGTGCGATAGCTAATCTCCCGGGCGAGGCTGTGCGGCGGCGGCGGCGGCGAGAAGTGCACGTCGTCGGACGTCGACACCGCGGACAGAGAGTATCTCTAGTTTATCACGTTTGTAGAGAGTGTCTCCTCTAGAGGGTATCTCTGTACAATCCTGGTCGACAACCAGTGCGGCCTGGCCTGACAAGTCTGCAAACAGCGGGGCTCCACAGCACACCGCACAGCGGTTTAGAGTGTGCTGCGTCGGCGGCTGACGAAGACTAGGCAACATCTATTTCTTGCAGGCGTGACACTGTGAAAAATATCCTAAGTAAATTTACGATATATTTTGAAATTAAAATTTGCAAACTACGTTTTAAGTTTACGACATCCCAATCCCGCTTTGTCGATGAATTCCAGGTCGATACATAGTGCTTGTAATATATCACGACACGCTTCGTGTAAAATTTCCCCATCAAACCTTACACTGCGCCAGCGGCGGCGGCGACCCGCGTCCGATTTCCATTCCAACCATGTAGCGGGGAGTTTACGGCAGACGGCATTGCGATCTATGGCGTATGGATCGTGTGTCTGTGGGCGGGGGACACGTTGGTCATCGTCGATACATGAGAAGCTGCCGCACCCGGGGAGCGCCTGTGGCCAGCGGGGCGGGCCGTCCCGCGCGGCGCGCCTGCGTGGCCGGCGGCCTACCCTGGCTCGCGCGGGCGCTCCGCTCCGGACCCTCCCCGCCTCCTCCTGCGCGCGCTGAAAGAGATGTCATCCTGGGGCTGCGTGTGTGTGTGTGTGAGGGGGGGGGGGGGGGGTCATGTAGTGATGGTGATGTTTACAGTTGTATTGGCGTTGAAAACTATTATTTGTGAATTAAAAATATGACAAACAATTGATTTAAATAACCTCATTCAATCGTTTGTTCTAGATTTGAAGGATTCTGTCCTGGTGCAATTCCAGGATGGGGTGTCCGTACGTCACGTGATATGTGAGCGACTGCTTCGTACAAAACATTACTGGACGCGTCTTGCGATGGGGAGTCAGGCCATGTGTTGCAGAACAACGTAGCGCCTCGCAGTCGCTCACAAATCGCGTAACGGACGGACATTTTTGACCATTTCTCCTGGAATTGCCCCCTGACGGTACACGGCAAAAAACAAAATGTCTTCCGTTTCGACCAGAAGTTGCGGCCAATCGTTTTCTTTTCGTCTTAACAGGCGGCAGCGATCCGATGAGAGAGAGGGGGGGGGGCTGGAAAGGCGCCGTGGAGGAGGCACTTTCTTTGGTGGTCGGTGGCCGGCCTTGCATCCCCAGGGATCGGCCTGGGCAGGGCTGGCTCCATGCATCATAATCAGCGGCTAGGGAACTGCCCCACCCCCACTACTCCACCCCGCGCCCCTTCTCACCCTCATTGCCACAACCCCCTCACCCCCCCCCCCCTCCCGCCGCCTTATCACTCGCGAGATTATCACCCCCATCATTGCGCACTACTTTTCGTCTCCGTGTTGAAAAATGGCGAGGAAGGAGAGAGAGAGGGGGGGGGGGTGGCGCAGCGTGGCGCTGCTCGGTGAGCCAGGCACTTGGGAAACACATAAGTCACAAGCGTCGGTCCTGCTGCTGCTAGTGGCGCCGGGAGTCGCGCCGAGCGTCGCTAGAAGGGCATAGCGGGCGTCCAAAGCGAGTGCCCTAAAGTGCCACCTTGGTGCGCAAAGTGCCAACACGGCGGACGCCTAGGCCCGGCAGCGGGCCCAGCCGAGGGCCACTCAGGCCCAGAGCGGCGCGCGCCCCTCGGGCAGGCCCTTCGGCCCAACGGAGGTTGTTCTATTTTAAAAATGCCATAACTCAACAGAAATTGAGCCCACATCATCTTTTTTGGGAGGTGGTTGGCGGTGAAGGGAGGCTTACTTGAAATTTCTGCCTGAAACATCCCTGGTCTACTCTGAATTGAATCTTTTTATTTTTCTTTCCCTCCCGACAAAAGGGAGTTATTTTAAGACACGTTTGTTGGGTTTCTGTTGGAGGGCGCCTGGCGTGACGGGGCTCAGTGCGGCAAGCGCGGCGCGGGACGTTTGCGTGCCAACAAAACAAACGGCGACGTCAAATTCAGGTGATGAATACCGTCTTGAGATGGTCTGCAATGACGGCCGTCCCTCAACTTCACCACTCACGACTCCATCTCCCCGCCCCCCTCGCAGTCCCCCTCTACTGCTCGCCGTGCTCGCCTCGCGCGCGCGGCCCGGGAGCAGACCGGAAGAGAGAAAGAACAATGGCGGCCACCTTCCCACCGGCGCGCCCCGCCCCGCCTGCAATGCGAAAAGAAAGCGACTTTGTTCTGCC
>NW_026267235.1:143411-146555 GCF_000697945.3 Frankliniella occidentalis
GGGCGTCCTCATAGGCGGGGCTCGCGCGGAGGGGGTCAGCGGCCGGCGTAAGTATGCGAAGAGAGTGTGGAGCCAAGCCAATCAGGGCATGAATAAGCTATTCCGAGGTAGTGGTAGAGAAGAAGAGCACGAATAACATAAGCGCCGCTGCGCATGAGCAGGCTGTGACGGGGCTGCCCGGCAAGAGTGCGTACGGTCTCCACTTTGCAAAGCACGAGCAGCACAGCGCTCTACGTACGCTAGCGGGGGAGAGGAAAATCCGGGGGGAAAGTGCGATCTCAGGTGGACTGTCTGTACCACGATGTAGAAAACCCTCTCTACATCGTGGCGTGTACAGTACATAGCGCGCTGGCACATCGAAAGGGCTTTTCTGTGTTTGCCCGGGGGAAGTACCCTCCGCCCGTGGCCAGCACGGGGAGCCCGGGGCGGTAATACCCAGGTCTGGTCGTGGTCAGCCAGGTCAGGGCCGTCGGTGACTGTTCAGTCAGTCGTCGCGGTGCAGTGCGGACCGGTCCAGTCGCTGCGACCGACGTGGCCACAGCTCGCCTCCAAGAACTCTCCGTCGTAAATTAACTATTATTTGGGGAAGGTAAGGTCAGTCGACTGTGCAGTGTCAATCGCCCAAAACTCGCATTACAGCAGTTCTATTCGATACATCGAGAGTGTTGCCTGACCACACATTGCAGCTATATCGAAGTACCGCCTGTATCAGCGTTGGGACCTTCGTGTTTGGGGTCTAGGACGCGAGCTGGTAAACCTCGTTCTAGCCTGAAGTTCCCCCATCGTGTGCTTGCAGATCATGGAGTCACTGCCGGACGACGTGCTGGTGATGGTGATGCGGCACGTGGCCGTGACGGACCTGTTCTCCCTCCGCCTGGTGTGCAAGAGGTTCGCGGGCCTGGCGCTGCACCCGGACGCGTGGCGGTACCAGCGGCTCGACGGCAACTCGCCGCAGTCGGACGCGGTGCTGCGCATCGCGCCGTGCCTGCGCGAGCTGACCATCACCCTGCCGGCGAGGGACCGGCCGTCGTACCACTGGACCACGTGCGCCGTGGAGAGCCTGGTGCTGAACGACTTGACCCGCCGCGGGGCTTCTGGCGCGCGCCAAGCCGCGCGGGTCATCTGCAGGCAGGCGGAGCTCGGCCGCCTGAGGTGCCTCTCGGTCAACTTTCAGTACTACGTGTCGTTGCAGACCTGGCAGAAGTTGGCGTCGATCTCTGGTTTGAAAAAGCTGAGGGTTAGCGGGGTCTGCCCAGTGCCAACTCGTGCCACAGTCCAGGACATGATCGTGCCCACTTCGTCTCTCGAGGACTTCGCGTGTGGAGTTGGAAGTGGCTCGCTCGTGGGAACGGTGTCCTTTGTTGACTTTATCCTGGCCGCGCACGCCGCCACCCTCCGGAAGGTATACATCCCGCCGGCTCCACGTTCCTCCGCTCCACCCCCGGCGTGGACGGCGCGCCTGCTGGCGGGCATCAAGGGCCTCGAGGTGCTGACATGCCCCCTGCTCCCGGGGCTGGAGGCCGTGGCGGCTTGCGAGTCGCTGAGGAGGCTCCAGTTAAACGTGACCAGGCACTGGCATGCAAGCGCGCCGGCCGCGGAGCTCCTGCGGCGCGCCAAGCACCTCCGACAGGTGTTGTTGTATTTCCTCGAGGGGGGCATCCGCGGTTTGGAGCTCGAGGTCGCCTTTGACCTCCTCGGGGCGCTCTCGACCTCGGAGTCCCGCGTGGAGGAGATCACTCTCTTCCTCTGCAGTCGGTCCCTGCCGGACCAGCACTTCCATCTGCTGCAGCCGCTGCTGGCCGCGCTGCCCTCGCTGCGGCACCTGCGCCGCCTGATAGTGGGCTACGTGCCGGATGACCTGCTCCTCGCCATCAACCCCGAAGTCGCACCGGCGCTGAGGACGCTCGCCACGCATCTGTCGTGGGACACCTGCGCCCACGCCTGGATCTACAGGGACTCGGTGAGGACCGTCATGTGGCTGAACCCTCTGCTTCATGTGGAGGTGAAATCAATCCTGGTGGTCTGCGGCGACCTTGACGCCTGCGAGGTCTGCCTCCTGGACTACCACTCCGTGCTGAGCGAGGGTTGTCGGCGCCGGGAGCAGCCTAAGAACAACCCTCTCTCTATTGGGCTCTACTCCCATGACCCTAGCGACACATGTTTGGAGGGCCACACTGCTGCCGGCTTCGTGTGGATTAGTGTGCCCGCGCTGCGGCAGCTGCAGCACTTGCACGTGCGTCACGCGTCGGACGCGCTCCTCCTGGCCATCACCCCCGACGTCGCCCCGCTGCTGAGGACGCTCACCACTGAGCTGCCGAGGGACACCTGCGCCCACGCCTGGATCCACAGGGACCCGGTCAAGAGCGCCATGTGGCTCAACCCTTTGCTTCATATCGAGGTGAAGTCGTACTTGGTTGTCTGTGGCGACCTGGACGCCTGTGAGGTCTGCCTCCTGGACGTCCAGACGGAGCTGAGCGAGGGCTGTCGCCGGAGGGAGCAGCCGATCAATGACCCCCTGTACATTGGGCTCTACTCCCATGACCCTAGCGACAGTCGCTCCAAGGGCCACAAAACTAACCGCTTCGTGTGGGTTGAAATTTCTCAATGAACTCTGATCAATTTTGCTCTACGGAAGGTGTATTCATTTAATTAATTTAATCATTGACTTGTTACGAAATAAAAATTAATTTCATGCATTCTTAATGATTTCTGTTTAATTTTGATGTATTGTATGTGTGAATTATGTATTAATTTAATTGACTTGCCATGCTTTTACAATTAAAAATATATCTTGTGGAATTATAATACTTCTCGTGCCAGTGATTCCTAACACAATAAGGTGAGGCTGACGCCCATTACAGCAATCGTGAGTAGTGCACCAGGTGGGCCTCACATGAAAAGGCGCATTTCTGTAGTCATGTTGTAGTTGTACTGTAGACTGCACACTGCACGGAAGCGTGCACTTCACCGAGCTTCTAGACCCGACCGGCCCCGTCTGCGGGCAGGCGAGTCAACCTTTACAGAAGTGGTGGGCAGAGCGTCCACCCTGTATCATCTACAGAACTGCAGACATTTCTCGAGCAGCATCGTACATAATATGGCCAAAACGAAAAGTTGTGCGTCTATACATCACCGAGTAGGAGT
>NW_026267235.1:146605-148271 GCF_000697945.3 Frankliniella occidentalis
GTTAGGCAGTTGGCGTTAGGCAGTTGGCGTTAGGCAGTTGGCGTTATGCACTTGGCGTTAGGCACTTGGCGTTTTTGTCACCTTCGTCCCAATGGACAACCTCTATAACTAGCAGGTCGATCACATTCACGTCGAGCGCTGGCGCCCGAACCCCGTCTAGACGGTCTAGACAGCGTTCCGTTCCACAGTTTCCACTGTTGCCAGACTTCCGACTAATTTTCAATTACATGGGAATCATCGCTATTCTGATGTTGATCATGTTGCTAGCTTCCAGTTACACCTAATTAACATTGCGCGTCTTCTGGAACATCTGACATAAGTTAATACTCTGATAGTTGTAGCGCAAGTGGACCGGCAAGAACTGCGGCAACAGTGGGAACTGCGGAACGGAACGCCGTCTAGACCGTCTAGACGAGGCGCCGAAACCCTGTCTAAAACGGAATGTGATCGACCTGCTGTGCCGTGAGAGGACTGAAACTAACAGTCGACACGGTGATGTTTGGCGCCTTGGAAGCGGCGTTTTTGATCCGCCACCAGGCGACGCTCGGACGCCTGAGGCACCTCGAGGTGAACTTGATTTCTTCAAAGCCCCATGGCTTCTGTTTTCGACGATAGCGTCGGTAAGTGACCTGGAGAAGCTTATAATTCGTAATTTTCCGGTCGATCTGACCCACCAGATAATCTACCCCCTTGCACGACCACTTGCCCGCATCATCTCTCTGGAATTTCCAATGTGAGCTAAACGCAGATTCTGAGTCCTTCGTGAACTTCATGCTGGCTGGGCACGCAGCCACCTTGGAGGTAGTTTGGATCGGCGGGTTTTTACCCGAGTCTAGCCGGACGACGGCCCTGCTGACCGCCATACCCCACCTGCGCGTGCTGCACTGCCCCCTGCTCATCGGGATGGAGGCCCTGGCCCTGCGGCGGACTCTGGACGGCGTGTACATCTGCGTCGAACCCGACCAGCCGATCGCTGCTCAGTCAACCGCAGAGTTCTTGCGCCGTGCCGAACAGCTACGGATTGTTTGCCTGCACATCGACGTAGTTGACGTCGCCCTGGACCTAGTCAGGGCTCTCACTTCGTCCCAGAAGACCAAGCTGAGAACGCTGGTTTTTCGATTCTTTCCTTGGGGGCCATTATCTCCCATGCAGCAGCTCTTCAGTATGCTCACGGCGCTGCCGGCCCTTCAGACGATAAAGATAAGAGATTCGAAAAACGAGGATGGCTCTCGCTGCATTCACACCTTGCTGCACTGGGACGCTGTCAAGAGGCTCATGTCCGAGAACCCCCGGCTGCAGTTTATCATTGCGTGTGACATACCCAAGTACTGCTCAGAAGCTCCCTGCGATGTGTGCAAGTCTGGTTGTGGAACAACCTTGGTTATAGGAGTGTACAGATCTCTTAACTCGCATTGTTGTTGATCGCCACAATAATAATGATGATTCCGATTTGGACTATGATTCTGACGAGGAGGAAGACTGTGAGGACGGCGATGAGGACATGAACGCCGACGACGTCGATGAGAAGAGGAATCTTCTTTTCTAATGTTCGTTACTCTACGGTGACGACAGAGTATAATTGATTAATGAGGTGCTGTCATTTATTAACCAAATCGAGTGAATTAACTTTAATGCGTCTGTCTATTGTAAAAGATTTCATGAATGA
>NW_026267235.1:151546-152586 GCF_000697945.3 Frankliniella occidentalis
CCGGTGGCGCCCGCGCGCGCACCTTTTGTGCAGTAATGCGCGCTGTCAGCTGCGAAAAGGTTAGATGTGATGAAAAGCCGAAGGGAATGAGTTTCGGACCTGCGCCGCCGCCGCCGCCGCTGCTGCTGCTGCAAAAGTCGCCCGCCTGTACTCCCCCTTCCAGCTACGCCCCCCCCCCCAAAAAAAAAATACAAAGAGGAGAATGAGTCTTTTCCTTTTCTGTGCTTCCATTCGGTGCCGTCCGTCCTGCCGCGCTGCTGCAGTTCTTCTTTATTGAATTTCGATGGGAGATCGCGGAGGCGGGACGTCGCGCGGCTGCGGCGGTTGAGGTCGCTGCTTCGGGTGGTGTATCTCCAGCCCAACGCAAACCTTAGTCTAGTCGAAATCACCAAGTGTACTTACTCTGTATTCTCGCGTCAATCCCTCAGGCGTCGCCGCTCGCTCAGCTCTAAGGCAGTGTAGCTGACTGGGACTGGGTGTGGGGGGGCGGGGGGAGGCGGCCCGGCGGCGTGGAAAGGTCAGTCCCAAACAGACCAGTCAGAAACAAAACGGCCGCGTCATAATTTTTTTCGGTTGTACTTTCGTTCCTTTTTTGACCGAAGGTTCATTTCTCTTCATCAGCCGGACCGATACAGGGACCGTAATCCACTCTGGCCCCAATTGGGCCGACCCGGCGCCGGGGGGGAAGTCCAGAGGGAAAAACACATTGAGTGGAGGTGGTGGTGGTGGGGGCAGGGAGAGAGAGAGAGAGAGAGAGAGAGAGAGAGAGAGAGAAAGAGAGAGAGAAGGGGGGGGGGCGGCTCCTGGTGCGGTGTTCGAACCCTGGCCTTCAGCAGTGTCGCGGCCGGTCACCAGATGAACCGGACATTAAAAGTACATTAAAAGAACATTAAAGCCGAGATGAGGCGGCGCAGCCAGCCAGCCAGCCAGCCAGGGGCGGACAAGGACGGTCGCCAGGTCTGCTTATGTTGGGTGAGTCCCTAATTAGGTCATCACTGGCTGCCCTGGTCAGCGTACCGGGCTCCCAACTCCGAAGTCCG
>NW_026267235.1:161746-169709 GCF_000697945.3 Frankliniella occidentalis
GCGACGGTCCACAAAGCCGCTGGCTTCGTGTGGATTAGTGTGCCCGCGCTGCGTCAGCTGCAGCACTTGCACGTGCGTCACGCGTCGGACGCGCTCCTCCTGGCCATCACCCCCGACGTCGCCCCGCTGCTGAGGACGCTCACCACTGAGCTGCCGAGGGACACCTGCGCCCACGCCTGGATCCACAGGGACCCGGTCAAGAGCGCCATGTGGCTCAACCCTTTGCTTCATATCGAGGTGAAGTCGTTCTTGGTTGTCTGTGGCGACCTGGACGCCTGTGAGGTCTGCCTCCTGGACGTCCAGACGGAGCTGAGCGAGGGCTGTCGCCGGAGGGAGCAGCCAATCAATGACCCCCTGTACATTGGGCTCTACTCCCATGACCCTAGCGACAGTTGCTCCAAGGGCCACAAAACTAACCGCTTCGTGTGGGTTCGAATTTCTCAATGAACTCTAATCAATTTTGCCCACGTCAGGTGTGTGGTTTGGTTCATTTAATCACTGATTTTTCATGTATTATCAATTAATGACATGAATTTCTTAATAATTTCTAATCAATTTTGATGTACTGTACTGTGAATGTGAGCTATGTGTATGTGTATTGATTTAATTGATTCGTCATGAATTCTATGAATAAAATATCTTGTGAAATTTTTGCGTGCTGACGGTTTTCCTGCTCCTTGAGGAAGTGAGTTTTATTGAAATAAGGGCATGCCCGATAAAGTAATTGTGAGTAGTGAATCAGGTGGCCGCACATAAAAGGGGCGCGTTTTTGTTGGCATGTGGCCAGTAAAAGCAAAAAAAAACAAAAAAAAAAGAACAGCGAACGTCTGTGGGCATGATGTCTGTGTTTGCAATGTACCGTCCGACGAAACGCCGAGGTAAACCTCACGCACGCTCCTCGGGCTGCCGCCTGCGGGCAGGACCAAGGGGCAGATGTGCGGCATGAGGAGGGTGTGCAGGGAGACCCCGTCTCCACGTTTACCCTTCCGCGAGTGAAACTATTTCGCGCAACGGACAGTGAAGTCGCGGCCCTAACGTTTCGCAAAGAGAGTTTACGGGCGACTGTCTTTCACGTTTGGCCACGGCACGAGCGAGCAGGCTGACATACACTTTGATACCCTTTTGCGCCGTTACATGGTCTTGGTACGCTACCCTACCCTTAGGCGCAACTTTAAATCCGAATGCAAGACAATCAAACGGAATGACTTTTTACCGCATTCCAAACTCCGCGAGATTGGGTTCAGGGATTTCGCAGGGTTTAAAGGCTGGGCGAGAGATTGGGAGGGGGTGGGGGCGTAAATATGTGGCGTGGATGCGGTGCTGCGCCTTAATGCTATTACCGGCCATCTGCATGCGTCGAGAGTGGGAATGGACCCACTCCTCTCCTGTCCCCCGGGTCCTCCCCCCAACCCCACCCCCGCACACCGGGTGACCCGCACCGCACCGCCGCACTTGACGACACTACTAATTTTCCGACGACGCGGCCCAAATCAACAAGAAAAGCCTCACACGTATAAATCAGCAGTTTCCGCTTTCAGCAGGCACGCAGCCCGAGGGAGATGGACCCGGGCTGAGGGGAGGGGGAGGGGGGCGTCCTCTTGGACAGGTGGCGCCTGGGCGCGCCCGGGGCTAGGGCTAGGACTCCTGCTCTCTGCTTGGACTTGGCGGCGGGGGGCAGGAGGCGGCGGCTGGACCAACTGTACTGGAAAAACACGTGTTGCGTACGCAACGTTTCACGACGCGTTCTCGGGAGAACACGTTTTCTGGCGCATTCTCGCTGTGACGACGCTCCTAGCCTTTTACATGGAGTAGATCGCACGTTCTCCCGATAACACGTCAAGAAACGTAGCGTACGCAACACTTGTGTTTTCAGTGTAGGGCCGGCACCTCAAACTGAGTATCGGTAAAGGTGGATCTCCAATGGAGCAATCTACGCTACCCATCACCCATCATCCGTCACCCATCACTTGAGATTTCGTGTTTTTACATCGCGAAATACCGGGTGGCTGATTCACGCCGTGCACTTCTGTAGTTATGCTGTACCGCATGCACGAGTGCGGGCGTGTTGCCTACTCGCTCGGCTCGTAAGGCGCCGTTGACAGGGGCGATAGGCAAGCCCGCCCGCACTCGTGCGTGCGGTACAGTATACCTACAGAAGTGCGCGGCGTGAATCAGCCACCTGGTACAATCATAAGGTGTATAGTCATATTTATTGTTCTCACACATCCTAACTCTTAACCACAATTCGAGTTGTGCGCGTAAATACACGAAATCGCAGGTGATGGGTGACGGATGATGGTTGATGGGTAGCGTAGATTGCGTCATTGGAGTTCCACCTTAACACACTCTACCGCCCACACAACGAGAGCGAGGAGCCAAGCCAATCGGGACATAAATGTCATCTCCCGAAGTAGAGCGCGATGAGCCTAAGGTCCCCACTTTTCAAAGCACGGGCAGCACAGGCGAGAGGGGGAGAGGGGAAACTGTGACCTCAGGCTGGTCTGGCTGTGCGTCGCGTGCTGGCCCGTCGAGCTCGAAGGGGGCTTTTCTCGTCAAGACGCCATTCTGACCTCGGAGGGGAAGTCCCCCCGCCGCCCGCCCGCAGCCAACACGCGGAGGTGGACCGCTACTGACTGTGAATGTGAACTATTTATTGATTTATTTGATTTGTCATGAATTCTAATTAATAAAATGTCTTGTGAAATTAGTACGCGCTTGCGGTCTTTCTTGGGCAAGTTATTGTTATTACAATAAGGGCACGCTCCATAAAGCAATTGTGAGTAATATATACCAGGTGTCCAGAAAAAAGCAAAAAAAAAAAAAAAACACGAAAAAACAGCGAACGTCTTGTGGTCATGCTGTATGTCGCTTATGCATTACCTTTGTCCATGGGTTGTTATGAAAATTAATGGACAATTCCAGGAAAAATGGTAAAAAAACGTTAACACTGCGTGTTAACAAATAGACGATCCGAATAAAGGAAAATATGATACAAAATTATTTCTACTAATTAAATACGGTATTGCTTTCTAGAAGTTACGACTTTTTGTTCTGAGATTCACGGCCTTGTGCGTTGTTGTCGTCTGTCTTTGCTGACACTGACCCTCACAAAACCCTCAAGGCGGGACAAAATTGGGGGACTAACACTTCTTATGAGTTCCCTTGCGAGACCAGGCACCAGGCAGTTGTTGGGCGAGTGAGTGGCGTGGTGATCGCCCTCGCTTTGGACGAGCGCTACGCCGAGCAACCAGAGGTGCTCGTCGTTGGAGTCGAGGCCTCGGTGGCCCTGCGCCCTGGTCTGGGCCACCTTCAGGCCAGGCTTGGAGGAGTGTTGAGTGTAGATTGTTTGTGGGGCTGGGAGCGCGTGGATGGGGAGTGGCCTAGCGCACATTAGTGATTGTTGGCCGGCGGGGGGGTGTTGGGACGAACAGCATAACGCACCGCTCCCCCGCGCGCCAAACCTGCTGGTATAGACTGGATCGTCTAAAAAATTTCAGTAGGTAACGCGATTTGTGAGCGAATGAGAGAACAGTGTGTTGAAAAGTACACCCCACCCTTCCACTGCCCCGCCCTCCACCCCTTACCCACTCTCTCCCCGAAAACACGGGTCTAAAGACACAAGAACTTTTGAAGACATTTTATTTTTGAGAAAAAATACTTGACAGGACACATACAACATAAATCAAGTGGAAACATCAAACAGTTCCACTTCGAAATGTTTTAATGAGAGACATGTATCCAAAAACGGTCATCACTGTGGTTCTGTAAACATTTAACGCTGGGGTCATGGGAGAAAACAGCAATGCGCTTGAAACCCCACATGTCACGGTGACAACCCATTGAACACCACTGGCAAAGTTCCCCTTGACAGGAACCTTTTGAAAAAGACAGCTTAATGTGTAGCAAGGGATTCAAGGACAAAACGGCCCTGACTGCGTCGCTGTGCATCCAGGCGTGGGCGCAGCCCTTGGGCGGTTCGACCGGACAAATCGCGAGGGTCCGCAGGGCTGGGGTTGTGGTCGGGCTAATGCCGGGCAGCACTTCTTCGGGCAGGCCGGTAATGCTGAGGGACTCCAGGACCGGAAGCGACGACAGCGCCTCGACCGGTGGCTGCGCGGAGAAATCAGCATCCGAGTTTTTGTTCGGGTAACTGATTGACAGCTGCATCACGCGGGACTTCCCGGACGAGGCCAGTGCAACCACCAGGTCCTTGCCAACGTCAGATAGAGGGTGGATAGAGGGGTTGATACACAGCAGGCAGACCTGGCGCAGCTGAGTGGCGTGGCGTAGGAACGCGGCCGCTCCTCGAATAAGCTCTGGCGCGTTAGACTGAACGTCGATTCTCACGCTCCTCAGCGAAGAGCACGTCGCCAGCGCCTCCATCCCGGGGAGCAGAGTGCACTGCAGATGTGTAAGGTTCGGCATGCCGGCCAGCCTGGGCGCCAGCCACGTCGCAGTCGTGGTTGAGTAGTGCCGCTGGTCGCGCCAGTGGTCGTTCAGAGTAACCACATGCAGAGTGGCGCTGTGCACTGTGAGAATGCACCTGCAGAACGGCTCCAACTCAGGCACAAGGATGCAGAAGAAAGCCTCCAGCGACGCCGTGGACACGGCGCCGTGGAGCACCGGGGCCGGCGCGGGGCTCCCAATAACCCGGACATCAAGTTGCAGCGCTTCGAGACCGGCCGTCGATGCTAAGGTCCCTGACAGTACAGCCCATTCGAAATAAGGCAACTCGAGATAGCTGACTTCAATCCGCTTCAGACGGCCGAGCGCGGCCTGGTGGCGGATGACGAAGGCGGCCTGCACGGCGTCCAAGGGCGTGTCGCTGTCCCTGAAGTCCAAAGCCAAGTCAGCCACTGCACACTTGGTCGTGAACGGGGTGTGGCATCTCTTGAGCGGGAGAGCCAAGCGCATCTCCTCCAAGCACGGCGCCAGGCGCAGCACCGTGCACATCCAGGGGTCGGTCTCGTCGAGCTGCCGCAGCCGCCACACGTCCCCATGCTGAACGAGGTCCAGGAAGCGCTTGCACACGAGACGGCACGCGAAGAGGTCCGGCACGGCCACATACTGCATCACCTCCAACAGCACGTCGTCTGGCAACGACTCCATCCTTTGAAGCGACACGATGCTGTGAGCTGGAAAATCAAACGCCAAGTCAGCATCGGTCAAAATAAAGCATTCCGGTAAAGCTGAAATGCAGAAGAATGCAGGGAACAAGAAAACGGAAGCACCCATATTGAAGCATAGCGATTTCCGTTTCCTTCTTCCCCGCAATCTTTTGCATTTCAGCTTTACCGGAATGCCTTATTCGGGGGCACGCTAGGATCGGCCCGGCACCGGGATGAGAAAGGGGCCCACACTGCCTGAGCATGAGCCTCTCAAGCATGAGCCATGAGGGGGGAGGGGGCAACCGACACAACAACACTACTTCTTACTGTCTCAAGCCACGTCTAAGCCGGTTTGGTCGTCCTTCCGTTATGGTCGGACCCCCGACCTAACGGCACTCTCCGAGAGGGGAGAGGCACAAGGGTACCTTCAGGAGAGAGAACCCCAAAAAAGAAACCCGTGATGAGCACCCCCCCCCCCTCTCCCCTAGCCACCTTCTATCCTACCCGGCAAAGCCAGCCCCGACGCACTAAGTCACAAGCACAAAAGATGCAAGCCTTTTCCGGTTTTTAGTAGATGATACATTTGGAACATTTTACACAACTGAAACTAATAAGAAATGTCATGACAAATGTGTCAGAATGCTTGTACTGACATGCAGCAGCGCCAGGCGTCAGGCGAGGCAGGCGTGACGTCACCAGTAGAATATAGACAGGGAGTTGTAGCCGTTCCATCTGTGTCATGCAGGAGGGCGATCGGAGAGTTCCCTGAGGAATCTCCACTTCCGTCCCTTCACTACCCCCCTCACCCTGTTTCAGTCGATTTAGAAGGCGTTTCCGGTTGTTTTCAGGGAGCTCTCCGATCGCCCTCCAGCCCGCCCCTCCCCCTTCCATTCCCCCTCCCTCAGACTCGGCTGTGGCTGCTGTGGCTGCACCGCACGGCTCGGCGTGCGGCGCAGCCGCAGCGGCGCGCAACTCGGAGATCGGATCGGCTCGGCCAAGGAACGCACGCGGCGCAGTAATTCAAACTCTAACCTAACTATGAAGAGACAGAATTAAATAAATTCAGAAATATTACTCTCAAATTATGTCTCTATTGAGAAGCATCACTCGCAAACTGTCTCTACATTCATCTTCACACTAACTTAGTTTTAGACCCTTCAAAATGTTACTATGTAATAGGAGAAACAGAACACAGCCCAAATCTTTTTATGTATAAATACGTTTTTTTTGTTTGTTTTTTGTTTGGGGGGAGGGGTGAAGAGGGGGTTTGGCCGTTCAGGGGTAAGGGGCAGGGGACTTTGAGGGTAGGAGGAGGGAGTTTGACCCCGCGTCCACCATCCCACTTACTCTCAAACAGCCATATGCGTATGTATACGTGCGTCAAATCGGCTGCTTCACACTTCGCAGGTTAGCCCACGATGACCCGGGTCGACGCTAACCTAGCATAGTCCGCAATACAGTAATCCGCGCACACATTGTGAGCCTAGTCGTGCACATGACGCGCTACATATCTGATAGGCTTTATATTACATATTGTTCGCATGAAAGGATCCGGTGCGCATTTACACGCTCATACATTACATTACCGCGTTGCGGCGCTACTGCACTCAAACTGCACTGCACTTTTCTCTCGTACTCTTTTCCGAACTAGGACCCCACAGCCTTGGTTATGGTGGTACGTTAAAAACTGCTCACTGTCAAACAGCTCACCTCAATATTGATACTCGACCCCAACTTCCAGCCGTAGATCGCCCAAGATGCCTTTTCAGGATGCTCGAGTAGGTTAGCGCCGCAGAAAGCTGACCGTCGTGTCGTGTCGGCCGGCCGGCGGCTGGACGGTGAGTGGAGTGAGCTGTCTGCTGCCAACCAACGGCACGCCAACGACAACGACAACGCAGTAGATCACTACTTGACTTGCAGAACGTTCTCAGAACGTTTCCACAGCCATTCACCTCTCTCAGCGGTTTAGAAAGGCGGTATAGAGAAGGCGAGTGAATCAGCTCACCGTGCGCTGCTCTCGGATAGATGGTTCCGGCTGTGCACCAGTCGATAGTCGGGAAGAAGAAGGAAGGAATCCAGACCGGAACCAGTATGAGAAATCTGTCGGAACACAGCGTAGGCGGCTGGGCGGCCATATTGGAACGTAGTTTCTTCCAAACAATGTTGTCGTGCGTTCAGTAAGCATGTTTCATATTAAATATGTACGTGTTGGCAGGGTTAAATTTCAGCTTGAGATCAAAAATAATGTGATACCAAGTAGATCTGAAGCGTTTTTCCCGATAAATACGCCGTAAATATACGGTAATACGTGTGCAACCAGCTAACCCTTTCCCCGGCTGTGTTTTCTCCTCTTTTTTAACGCAATTTGCTTCTCTTGTGTATTCTGTAACACGTATTTAATATTGAAAATCTAACAAGAAGCGAGCCATTTTCCCGCGCTCTCGGGGGGTTGGGGGGGCGTTTCGAAAATCGAGTGGCGCGACCCCTAAACGTTGTCGCACGGACATCGGACAACGACAGGATATCATCGTTTACTGTCCTCTATCATTCAGCGCCCAAACCTCCTCAATTCGTCACTTCGACCTCCAATTTCGGACAGGCTAACCTTAGGCTGGTCTCAGTATACCGGCCATCTGCATGCGTCGAGTGTGGAAGAGACCCTCTCCTGTCCCCGGGGTCATCCCCCACCCCCTAAGGTGATATAGAGGATCCTCTATATCACCTTACCACCCCCACCCCCGCCCACCGGGCACCCGCACCGCCGCACTACACTATCAATCTTCCAACCACGCGGCCCAAATCAACAAGAAAACCCTGACAATTATAAATCAGCCGTTTCCGCTATCACCGGGCAG
>NW_026267235.1:173659-176384 GCF_000697945.3 Frankliniella occidentalis
TGCTTCCTTATCCCCGACCCCGCTCCCCCCCCTTTCCCATTTACCGGCTGGGATCCATTGCTATTCCCCCCGAGCCTGGGCCGTGGGCCATTGTGGGTCTGTGGGCCGCGGCGGCGTGGCGCGCGCAGCGCAGCCCGGGGGCGCGGCCAGCCCGCGGCCCGCCCGCCCAGTAAAGTATCGAGATAAACTGAGCCGTCTTTTTCTCCCCCCGAGCAGCAGGTGGGGCCGCAGAGGGCCGGTGGTGCGGCCGGGGGAGGCCGGGTGTGCTGCCGAGGGCGGCTGTCGGCCCCCGCCCCGCGGCGCCCCCGCCCCCGGCCCAGTGCGGCCGCCCACGGCCACGGCGCCCTCCGCGACGCTGGTGGCGGCGGCGGCCGCACCGGCTTGTCCTTATTGGGATTCACTGTAGGCGATGTTGGCAGGCCCAGCCTAGTAGTGGGCCCTCCTGGCGAGGCTCGGGGTGGGCCGGCGGGTTGGAGGTTGGGGGGAGGGGGGCGCCACTGTGGGACTTCACGCCAAAACAAGCGTCACCTGGCCGCACAAGGGCCGCGGGCTGGCGGCCGACCTTATTGTGTTTACCATGCACGGCCCGGACCGGGGCCGGAGGGGCCGCCGGGCCTACGGGATATATTAAATGGGGCCGTCCCGCCCCGCCTCGCCCCGCCTCGCCCCGCCTCGCCCCGCCACGGTGCTCCTCCGAAGCACATCCGGACCGAGGAGCAGCACAGCACGACTCGGCGAGCGGGGCGCAGGCAGGCACTGCAGTGCAGCCAGAGCTAGGCCGGAGAGCGCAGCCTGCGCAGCCACCATCACTGATTAGCCTCAATCAGGGAGGCGCTTTGTCTCGTGGGGGAGCCCCCCCCCCTCTCCCCCCCTCCCCTCGGTCTGCCCGCTGGTCACATGTGGCCTTACACTGCCGGGCCACGCTGACTCGCTCCTCCCCGCCAGCTCCCCACCCCTTCAGTGACACCAGTTCGCAATCAGCCCCTGGGGCGATGCGGGCAGCAAGCTTCCACCAAGCTCTAGTCAACCTTCTACCCCCTGCCCCCCTTTCCTAATTTTCGTGTGCGTAATTTGGTGCACGCACGCACTGTACAGTAAAGCGTTTGGCCTCGCGTGAGCGTTGGCGCGGCGAGCAACGTACAATGAGCCTAAGGGCAAATGCAACAAGGGAAAAGTGTAATAATTGTAAGTTTATTCAAAACATTAACATTCAACAGAGGACAGAAAATGATCCAACGAACACACTGATAACTTTAATTTAACGACGGAAATTTTCGAGAAACATGGAATACCTAATCAAGGTTGTCCCCCTGCAATAAAGTGTGTAATTCGTCATTCATCAGCTCCTTTTTCTTACTGATCAGCAAACCGCCGACCACATGTCGGCAGCCCAGAGCACACACCTCGCAGTCGTCGTCACAGCGATCCTGGGATACGCCGGTGGCGAAGAACTCCAGCGAGGGGCACGCAGAGAGGATCGTCTTGGCCTTTCCAATGCGTAGGCAGAAGTGCTTACAGTAGTGCGACTTGGCCTGCAGCGAGAGGAACAGCAGGGACGGGGCGCAGAGGGGGGTGATGCCCAGGAGCAGCTCGTCGGCCCACAAAACAGAGCACCGGGTGTTGTTCTTTTGGATGCGCCAGTCCGTCCGGTTAGAGGTAAGTTTACCTTTCGTGGCCCCCGCTGCTGCCTCGCTGCCTGCGATCCGGAAGGTGCACTGTGCAGTAGGAGCAGACGTCGTCGTGATGGTGTCCTGGAGGTTCAGGATAGTCGTGAGCGTGTTTTATTTTTATACCGCCGTGGTGGTCGTCGTAACTTTTCTGCAACGTCCCCGAGAAGACGGTCGAGGGAGAGAGATGGGGAGAGAAGGAAAAAGTTTATGCCTTTCCTTGATTGCATTCTGCCGATTTCCTTTACTCCCCGACGACGACGTCGACGGGTGGAGACGCGGGGAATCAAATCGGATATTCATAGAAAAGAGAGGGAAGTCACTTCGCCCTTACGACTTGTCATAGCACTTGCCTCTCACGACTACCGCGTGCCAGAGATGAGGAGGTACCAGAAAAAAACATTTGACTCGAAATGATTTACCAAGTCGAATTTAACAGCTGTAAAAAATGCTAAAATAAACATTCATAAAAATTTGATGCGGGATCTTCTTCCTACGCGGTCAAGGTATTTATCAAGTAGAGGTTTCGACGGAGAAACAACTTTTCTCTTCTACCGTTACCTAGTCCGGCTACCGGATAGTCCGGCTCCTGATTTTAACTGTCGAGGTAGAAGCGCATGGCCGACGGCAGACTCCACGCTGTGCGCCATCCCAAGTGATTTAGGGGCTGATATTACAGATGTAAATCAGGTTTCTTTCCGCGACTACCGAGCTTTGCTGAGCAGTCGTTCCTCTCAGGGCCGCTGGCGGGGTCCTTGCCATCGCCAGGGCGCCATCTCATCCCCGTCGGAGGGAGGGTCGGAGGAGGGAAATTGGAAGGGGGCGAGCCGGGCGGGAGGAGGTAGGACATCGGGGCAGGCGGACCCGCATACCGTTTCCGCGCACATTTCCGCCCGGGATACCTTTTGATCCAAGGAGGCGACCCGAGGAGCGCGGCGGCGATGGAGTTGGGGGCGGGGAGGGGGTGCATACGCCGGGGGTGGTTACTCCGCTGGGACCCTCACAGCACATTTGTATGCGCCCCCTCCTCCCCTCCCCCTTTCGGAGGGCTTCGTAGT
>NW_026267235.1:176434-182158 GCF_000697945.3 Frankliniella occidentalis
CCCCCCAGCCAAGTAGTGAATAGGCAATCTTCCCTAGAGTTTAGCGTTCATTGTTTAAATACCAGGCGGCGTTCTCACATATGACGCATGCGTCTGAAAATTACTGAGGTGCTTTTAAAAAAATCGTATTAAACACTCGTTTCGTGCCTCCCCCTCTCATATTTTATTTCAGAGAACGAGAAACAGTACAACAAATTACAAAACTATTTATTTTACACCAAAAATAACATCTTAAATGAAAAAGAATATTAATCTAGTTCATGCATCATAGTAGACAACACAGGATAGGACTACAGCACAATTCAGAACAAAAAAACAGCTCTGAGACAAGGCTTAATGAGGAATATGGATCCACACGCAACCACCAGTAACATCGTGCTCGTTTGAACATTCCATTTCAGGGTCATGAGAGAAAAAACAGAGTAACTCGGCATACAACAGCTCCGGATGACAGCCCAGAGCGCACGTCTCGCAAGGTTTGCTTAGAACACACTCAGACTCTGATGGTGTAAACACTTGAATGTGCAGCAAGGGATTCGCCGTCAAGGCCGCCCTGACTGGGTCGCTGTGCAGCCACGCGTGGCCACATCTAATCTCGGGGCAGGGGCGCAGCACGAGGGTGCGCAGGGCCGGGGCCGCGGCAGGGCTGATGGCGGCCAGCACAGCTTCGGGAGGGCCGTCCAGCCTCAGGTACCGCAGGGCCGGCAGCTGCGGCAGCGCGCCGAGGAGCTGCTGGTGGTGGCAATCAACGGCGTCCTCGACGTTCGCGTTATAGAGGGTCAGGTCCTGCACGCGAGACTTCCCGGACGAGGCTAGTGCCAGTGCCAGGTTCACGCCGACGACGCCTGGGACGTCGTCAGAGTCTGCCTTTTCGCAGTTCAGGTACACATCGCGCAGCCGGGTGGCGCGCCGGAAGAACTCTGCTGCCGCCAAGAGGACCGCTTGCGTGGCCGACGTCAACTCGAAGGACACATCCCGCAGAGAGGCGCAAGCTGCCAGAGCATCCATACCGGGGAGGAGGGGTGAGTGCAACTCCCTCAAGTTGGGCATGTGGGCCATCAGGGGCGCAAGCGAGGCTCCGAACGAAGTGTCGACGTTCCAGACGTCGAGGTAAACCACCTGCAGGGTGGCGCTGTGTCCAGTTAGTATGCAACTGCAGAAAGGTTCGTACGCAAGGTTTGGGCTGCCACGAAATATTTCTAGGGACGCAGTTGACACGGGGCGGGGGTGGCGGACAACGGGACCCATCAGTGATCGTTCAATCCAGTCCATTGTCGGAAGTTCCAGCTTTTTCAGGCCAGCCGTCGACGCCAGTGCCCCCAGTAGGACAGTCAGCCCAGAGTAAGACGCATACTGTATGTTGACACTAACTCGCCTCAGCCGGCCGAGCGCCTCCTGGTTGCGGATGACGAAGGCTGCGTGCGGGGAGCCGGCCCTGTTCACGCGCAGTTCGAGGTCGGCCACGGCGCACTTGGTCGTGTAGGGCACGTGGCACCTCTCCAACGGCAGCACGAGGGCCATCTTCCTGAGGCACGGCGCCAGGCGTAGCACGGTGCAGGTCCAGGGGTTCTTCTCCTTGAGCGTCCGGAGCCGCCACACGTCCCGATGCAGGGCGAGGTCCCGGAGCCGCTTGCACACGAGGCGGAGGGCGAACAGGTCCGGCACGGCCAGGTGCTGCATCACCTCCACCAGCACGTCGTCCGGCAGCTGGTCCATGCTCTGTTGGGACATGATAGGGTGGGTAAATATGAAAGATTGCAATGTGGTTACAGTGTTTCCAAGGCGCACACCACGTCGCCGCGACGCGCCCCTCCACGACGACGCCGCGTGCTATACCTCGCGAAGGGCGCAGCGACGGAGCCACGCCGCGGGCCGCGCGTCGTGTAGGCTTGCTCACGCAGATCACACCTCCGCTCCCTCAATGTTTTTAGGTGGCCCTTATGGCCAGTGCGTAGGCAACCCAGCACACCGTCCGTTGCGTTGTGCGACACTAGAGCTGCGTCCAGACAAAAGGGTCGCTTTGGTTGCTTGGACTCAGAGATCTCTGAGTCGGCGCAGAGGCCGCGTTTTGGATCTCTGCGCAGACTCCACAGCGACCCAAACAACCCAAGCGACCCTCTTGTCTGGACGCAGCTCCAGACACACCTTTAGGCGTGCCGGCGTGTTGCCCGTGGCCTCAAACGGCAAAGCGTAGTTAAATCGGCAGCTTCACATTTCACAGGGCCCGTGCATATGCTAAGCCACGACGTCACGGTCACGCGTGACAAGACTTTAGTGAATGTACATTGTTCCATAAAAGGTTTCGGTCCGCATTTCTTACTCGTACATTACCGCATTGTAGCACTACAGCATTTTCCTCTTTTTTTCAAAACTCGATCGGACGCCAGCCACGGGTACGGTACGTTATAAACTGCTTACTGTTGACCAGCTCACCTCAATAATGATTAAGAAGTCAGAGTTGACTTTTCAAGCCCAACTTCTAGCCCAAGATCGGCGAAGATGCCGTTTCAGAATGTTGGAGTAGTTAAGCGCCGCAGAAACAAGCTGCCGTGTCGATGTCGACCGGCGCGGCGGCTGGACGCTGAGTGAGCTGAGCTGTCTGCTGCCGCGACGGCACGCCGCAACGAACAACACTACTGCAGCACACTGCAGCCGCAGCAGACAACTGCTGCCGCACCGCCCTCCGCCTCGATCACAGTGAGGTTTGAGTTAGTTATTTCTTATTTTCATTTACTGTTTCGCGAGTTAGACTATTTCGCTCAACGAAAAGTTAAGTCGCGGCGATAACGTTTCGCAAAGAGAGTCTAGGAGTGACTGTGTTCTCCGTTTGTCCACGACAAAGGCACGGTGGTAAAGGTTATATTGTGACAGGCCGTCCGATAACGATGAGCGGCATGAACGAGCAGGTTGACACATTTTGATTCCCTTATCGCGCCGTTATGCGGTCTTAGACTTGGGCAGTACCTTCGGGCCAACCACGTGACGCATTTTGCCCCCCCCCCCCCCCCTTGTAGTGCTCCGCGGTGTTTTCTTGACACCCCCCTTTTCACGTGGTATTTTGCCTGTTTGTTATTTCACTATTTCGGTCTAAGTAGAGCATTTTAACAACAAGAGCATTTTTGCTAATGTTGAAACCTAGATTTTGTGGTGACTTTGCGATTGAGCACCGACAGATTTCAATGTTTTATCACGCAAAAAACGGTTTTTTCTTTATTTTATTTTTCTCCAAAAATTTGCTCATTTTAGCAAGTAAGCAGTGGGGTGTTCCAATGGAGCGAGGAGCGGTAGTAAGAACAACAAAAATGGCAAGCAGAAGCGAGAGGGGGAGGGGAAGAGAGTGACCTAGGCTGGTCTGCCTATGCATCGCGTGCTGGCCCGGGCTTTGCACGATATGAGAGACCGATGCGTCTTGAGACTGAGCCTGAGCCTGGCCGGACTCGAAGGGTGCTAGGCCCACACGGAAGGGGCGTCGTCAGGCGTCCGGTAGCAGTCAGTGGTCTCATATCAGGCCGAAGTCTCATGATTTATCAGTCTCAACTCCAGCCTCCAGACAAGGCTCATGTCGTGCAAGCCCTGGCCCGTCGCCCGTCGAGTTCAAAAGGGGCTTTTCTGTGTTTGTCCAAGACTCCACTCTGACCTCAGAGGGGAAGCCCCCCCCACTTTTCCCCCGCTCGTTGCCGACAAGCGGAGCGTCTCGGGCTGGCGGAAATACCCAGGCCCCGTGTCTGGTGGTGCCTCAGGCCAGGGCCTTCTGCTTCAGTCTAGGTCTTGACTTGAGTCTTGGTCCCAGTCCCAGTCTCTCAGTCCAGTCGGTCTTCTATAGCGGTCCAGCTGCAGCGGGTTGCAGGCCGAGTCGCGGCGGTCCTGTCAGCACCTACGTGGCCCAGCCCGCCTCCGAGAACTCTTTGGGTGAAGGTAAGGTCAGTCGACTGAGTAGCGTCTATGCGCCAGAACCCGGTATTGCAACAGTTTTATTCGATACATCGAGGGTGTCGATTCCATTGAAGTAGCCACAAAGGTCGCATTGCAGCTAAATAGATGTACCGCCTGTATCAGCGTAGGCATCTTCGTGTTTCGGGAACCTCGTTCTAGGCTGATGTTCCCCCATCGTGTGCTTGCAGATCATGGAGTCGCTACCGGACGAGGTGCTGGTGATGGTGATGCGGCACGTGGCCGTGACGGACCTGTTCTCCCTCCGCCTGGTGTGCAAGAGGTTCGCGGGCCTAGCGCTGCACCCGGACGCGTGGCGGTACCAGCGGCTCAACGGCAACTCGCCGCGGTCGCGGCCGGACGCGGTGCTGCGCATCGCGCCTTGCCTGGCCGAGCTGACCGTAACGCTGCCGGCGAGGGACCGGCCGTCGTACCACTGGACCACGTGCGCCGTGGAGAGCCTGGTGCTGAACGACTACACCCGCAGCAGCGCGGCCTATGGCGGGCACCGCGCCTCTCAGGTGATCCGCAGGCAGGCGGAGCTCGGCCGCCTCAGGCGCCTCTCGGTCAACTTTCAGTACTTTGTGTCGTTGCAGTCCTGGCAGACGGTAGGGTCAACGTCTGGTTTGAAAAAGCTGGAAGTTCGCGGGTTCTCTCCACGAATAACTGGCGACCCAGGCATGCAGGCGCCGCCTTCGTCCCTCGAGGTCTTCACGTGCGGCTCAGGTGGCTCGCGCGAGCAAACGACGTTCTTTATTGACTTCATCCTGGCCGCGCACGCCGCCACCCTCCGTGAGGTCAATCTCCGCTCAGTCTTCATTCCAGCCCCGGCGTCGACGGCACCCCTGCTGGCGGCCATTAAGGGCCTCCAGAAACTGCAAAGCACCCTGCTTCCCGGGCTGGAGGCCGTGGCGGCTTGCGAGTCGCTGAGGAGGCTCCACTTAGTCGTGAGCAGGCACTGCCATGAAAGCGCGCCGGCCGCCGAGCTACTGCGGCGCGCCTTGCACCTCCATGAGGTGGGGTTGGTTTTCTACCCGGGGGGCATCCCGGACGTGGAGGTGGACGTTGCCCTGGACCTCCTCGGGGCGCTCTCGTCGGTGGGCTCCCGCGTGGAGGTGATCGCTCTCTACCTTAGCAGTCGGTCCCTGCCGGACGAGCACTTCCATCTGCTGCAGCCGCTGCTGGCCGCGCTGCCCTCGCTGCGGCACCTGCGCCGCCTGGTCGTGAGCAACGTGCCGGACGACCTGCTCCTCGCCATCAACCCCGAAGTCGCGCCGGCGCTGAGGACGCTCGCCACGGACCTGACGGTGGCGACCTGCGCCCACGCCTGGATCCACAGGGACTCGGTGAGGACCGTCATGTGGCTGAACCCTCTGCTTCACGTGGAGGTGACATCATTCCTGGTGGTCTGCGGCGACCTGGACGCCTGCGAGGTCTGCCTCCTGGACTACTACTCCGTGCTGAGCGAGGGTTGTCGGCGCCGGGAGCAGCCTAAGAACAACCCTCTCTCTATTGGGCTCTACTCCCATGACCCTGGCGACACATGTGCGACGGTCCACAAAGCCGCTGGCTTCGTGTGGATTAGTGTGCCCGCGCTGCGTCAGCTGCAGCACTTGCACGTGCGTCACGCGTCGGACGCGCTCCTCCTGGCCATCACCCCCGACGTCGCCCCGCTGCTGAGGACGCTCACCACTGAGCTGCCGAGGGACACCTGCGCCCACGCCTGGATCCACAGGGACCCGGTCAAGAGCGCCATGTGGCTCAACCCTTTGCTTCATATCGAGGTGAAGTCGT
>NW_026267235.1:182208-188080 GCF_000697945.3 Frankliniella occidentalis
AGAGCGCGGCCGGCAGTCAGTGAGCCGCCTGCCGCCGCACCGAGAGGGTCGACCCCCCGCGCGCGCATGTCGAGAGGCGCCCCCCGCCGGCAACAAGTGCGCGGCCCGGAGCTCGCGCGCGCTGCGGCTCGGCGCGGGGCCGCGGCCGGGGCCTAAGTGACAGAGATAAGTGGACGCCCCCGGGCGTACTGCTGCAGACGCGGGGTATCGGACGCAATTTCCGGCACACGGCCGCAAGTTTTTTCGCCCCTCCCGCACTCAGCACTCCGCACTATCGGGGGTGTCTATCCGTCCGCCCCTATCGCAGGAATCGAGCCAAGAGCCTGCCAACGCCAGGAAATTAAAAAAAAGAGAATTTAGAGTGCGACTGCGGAACAGCTGATCAGTTTGGAGTTACGTTAAATTACCGTGTGCTTGTGAGGTGTTCGTGTCTTGAAATGTGAGAGCAACGTGACCGTTGGAACTGTGTGTGAACAACGACACCTTCCTCGGCCCCCGCCGGCCGGTGCCGACCCAATGGATTGAGGAGCGTTACGGTGTACCGTTACCACGGACTGATCCGCTGGGGCGGCGGGGCGGCGGGCAGCGTGACCGTGTCATGTGACACCATGGCGAGGCCACCGGCGGCTCTACTGCTCCTGTTCGTCGTGGTGCTGGTGGGGTGGGGGTCCACCTCGACCGTTGCCCCGTCGCTGACCTCGCCGGCGCCGTCCAGGCCGACCTCGGCGTCTCCGCTGATCTCGACGCTCTTGTCGGGTTCAGCGCTCCCGCCCACCCGGCAGACACCGCCCTCCACGCCGTCGGCGCCCTGGGGCCATGTGTGTCCCGAAGCCTGCCTGTGCGGCCAGGAGCCTCTCCACCTGCCGACGCCGGTATCCGACGCCGCCGACCTTGGCGCCGTGTCCGGGCCGAGGCCCTTCATGGCGTGCTACAGCGTGCCGTCCGGCCTCGCTGAGGACGACCCCTACGTGGAGGTGCTCCGCGTGTCCAACTGGACGGTGCGCCGCCTCGACCTGTGGCCGCTGCGCCGCCTGCCAGGGCTCCGGGTGCTCGACATGCAGGGCAACGCTGTGGCCGAGATCTCGGGCTCCGGCAAGGCCAACCCGGAGCTGCGCGTCGTGGACCTGTCAGCCAACAGCCTCCACATCCTCGGCGCGTTTGCCTTCCGCGACCTGTCCTCGCTGCGGGTGCTCAACCTGTCGCTCAACGGGCTGCACTCCATCGCGCCCCAGGCGCTCGCGCTGCCGCGGCTCCGCGTCCTCGACCTGCGCCGCAACAGGCTGGCCGTGCTCAAGCCGCACTTCTTCTCGGACGCGCCCGCGCTGCGGGAGCTCTACCTGTCCGACAACGCCCTGTCGCGCGTGCCGCCGCTCGTGCTCGCCCCTCTCGACGTGCTCGACCTGTCCGGCAACCACATCATCCGCGTCGAGGAGGCGGCGTTCGACGCCGTCAACGTGAGCCGGGTCCTGGACCTGTCGCGCAACGCGCTGCGGCGCGTGCCCAACGCGGCGCTGCGGCGGCTCGGCGCCGTGCGCGACCTGGTGCTCAGCGACAACCCGCTGGGGGAGGCGCTGCCGGCGGGCGCGGTGGCGGGGCTCGCCGTCCACACGCTGCACCTGCAGCGCCTGCGCACGCTCGCCACCGTGCACCGCGGCGCCTTCCAAGGTCTGCCCGAGCTGCGTGAGCTGCGGCTCTCGGCCAACCCGGACCTGGCCTACGTGCACCCGCAGGGCCTCGGCGGCGTGCCGCAGCTCCACACCCTCGACCTCTCGGACACGCCGCTGCTCGCCCTGGAGCGCGAGCTTCTGGACGCGGCGCCCGCACTGCGCACCCTGCGGCTGGACAACGGTAGGCCTTCACAACAGGTTGGAGGGGGGGGGGCGAGATTTTTTTTTTTTTTTTTTAGAAAGTCATGTGACCGCGTTTTAATCTGAGACTTTGCACGTGCACCTGCATAAATATTTTATGTAGAAGTATTTTAGTGTTACTGAACAATTTATACGGTACACAGTCCATTTTTCTTGTTGGTACATTGTAAGAATATTTTCTTTTTGTTTTTGCATTTCCCAAGACTGCAGGACTTGACAAAAAAAGCTCAGAAGTTTTGAGTAGATAATTTAACATAATCCTATGTCTTGTTAAAGTCTGGGGACATTTGGCTCATGAGCGGAGAAAAATATGAAGTTACGTAAACTATTAATTTCAGTGACAGATTTCACCCGGCCTCCAGTTCTTCATTAAAATTTGGTCACATAGAACATCAAAAGAGTCTTTATTATCAATACTAAGAGATCAAAACAAAACATTTGCAAATTTAGAGATTTTCTTAAACTTTCATCCAATTTGTTATATGTTGTCATATGTTTGGTAATTTCCAATGATGGCTGTAAACATGCAGCCTTACTATGACTTCTTCTCTTGGAGCGTTGTGTGCAAAATATAAGGTTGGAGTCACGTGTGCCGTTTAAAACACCAACTCAATGATTAAAAAAATTGAATTGTTTGAATTCAAATGAAAAAGAATTTCGGAAACAAGGTATAGCATTGAATGTGTGTTTCCTTCCCGCAGGGACGCTGCACTGCCACTGCAGCCTGGGCTGGCTGCGCAACCTGACGGGTGGGCCCGTGCTGTGCAGGGGCCCGCCCGCGGCCGCCAACCCGCCCTGCGCGCCCTACATCATCCCGCTGTTCCCGGAGACGTTCTCCGAGACGCTGGGCAACAACGCGTCCTTCCACTGCCGGGCGCTGTTCGGCGAGGTGCCGGCCGGCAGCCCGGACGTGGCCGCCACCGTCACGTGGCAGACGCAGGCGGGCGTGGAGCTGGCGGAGGGGCAGTGCGCCGACGGCGCGGGCCGCGTGTGCGTGCGCGACCACGTGCTCACCGTGCTCTACCTGCACGCCGAGGACGCGGGCACGTACACGTGCGAGGCGCGTGGAGCGGGCCACGACACCCGCGCCGTGCGCCTGCACGTGCGCGACGTGCACGTGCGCCTGCTGCCCCTCACCGTCACGTCCACGTTCGTCACGCTCGCGTGGAACATGAGCAGCGCCGTCACCAACAGCTACACGCTCCGCGTCCAGGAGGTCGACGCCGGCAACGCGTCCGAGGCCGGGCGCTCCGTCACCTTCACCGTCGGCCTCAAGATGCACTCGTACACGGTGCACGGGCTCAAGCCGCGCTGCCGCTACGCCTTCACGCTCGCCATCCAGCGGGAGGCGTACTCGCTCGTCATCGGCTCCACGGAGGTGACGACGCGCGAGGGCGCCTTCCTCGTGTCGCTCGGCATCGAGCGCAACTACCTGAGCATCATCGTGGTCTCGGTGGTGGGCGGCGCCTCCACGGCGGCGTGCCTCGGCGTGTGCGGCCTGCGCTGCTGGCGGCAGCGCCTGCGCCTCAAGGAGGCCGCGCACCTGGCCGCCCTCCGCAAGTCGGACTCGGCCTTCTCCGGGAGGGAGATGCTCTCGCAGCCAGGGTCGCCGTCGGCCGAGAGCCCGCCGCTGCAGACGCTCTTCCGCGGCATCACGTACATCAGCCTCTCGGACGAGCGGAGCGCGCCGAGCGAGTGCGGCCGCTCCATCGAGCAGGACCTCATTAGCTTCACGTGATGGAAGCCGTAGGTAGAGCACGAGTCGTTGGGGTCGGCTCGCGGTGACGCGAGGGCGCCTGAGGAGCGCTGGGTAGGCAATACAGCGCACTCGAGCCGAGGGGTTGCCTACCCCACAGGCGTCTGAGTGCGAGACAGTACAAGAGGCAGCCGAGTCTTCCCAACGCACGCTGCCCAACCCGCGCGCCATAACGGCAGCCGCGGGCTGGGCAACAACCTCCGCCCCCCCCCTCTCTCTCTCTCTCTCTCTCTCTCTCTCTCTCTCTCTCTCTCTCTGTGTCTCTCTGTCTTTCGACAAATGCGGCCGCCAACCTCAAAGCTAAACCTCGCGAACGCTGTGCTTCCTATTTCTTGTAATTACCACTTTACATTTCTTTTGTTTTTGTTGTTTTTTTCCCTTGCTGCTTCTGTGATGACGATGATGCGAAACTCGCTGTTGATAAAAAGGAGAAGTAGTCTCTTTGAAACTCGCGCCCGATCGTGCTACGATCAGCGGCCCCCCCGGCGGCGCCCACGCCTCCGCCCCGGGCCGGCATTGTCGGCGAGGCGAGCTAGGGAGAGGCCAGGAAGGAGGGGACTCCCATTTCGCCTTGACGTTTTTAATTGGTCCTAGCGACGCCCTGGCCGGGGCCCTGGCCGAGGCCCTTTGGGTGCTTGTAACCCGCTCGCCCCGGAGTACTTTCTCCTCTTCCTACCCATCAGAAATGTATTAATGAGGCACGGCGCACGGCCTCCCCTCGGCCTCTGCCCCTTTTTCTATGGCACGTTCGCCCATCGACCACGGCCGGCCGCTGAATTTTTCATGAAGCCGAGCCGAGGCCCCGCGCCGCCCCCCTGAATAGAGCTAGCCGACCCCGCAGAGATTTCTTTTGTTGCCCCGGACACGGTCGGACCTGGTCAGACTAATGGTGGCGCGAGGTGTTCTGATATTCAAATCAATGGCTGCGGAGGAAGTGGCGGGGCGGGGAGCGGCGGGGCAGCGTGCGCTCCGCTTCACGGGGCAGCCTCCGGAATGAGCCAGCCCTTCAGCCCCGCCTGACTCCTCGAAATGAAGTGGACCAACAACGCGGTGCCGCGGCGCGGCGGCGTTGTTTTTCATTACGAAAAGACAAAATAAAAATAAAATAAAGACATGAATGAAAAAAAAAAAAAATAGATCAACAAAGAAACAGACACACAAAAGGTGTGAATGGATGTGTGTTTTCTTTTTCGGAATCACGGTGGAGACCGTGTTCGGAATGTTCTGCTCTGGGGGAATGCGAATCCCCAGTGAGCAGCGTTGTTGTTGTTTGATGCTCTGTGATCTTCCTCATTCTTGTACCTACTCTGTACGTTGTGTAGACTATTAGACCATATCTGTACAAAAGTTCGGTAAATGAATGCTAGTGTGTAAGCAAAACAAAAGGTCTCAAACTTGTACATACGGGGTGTTATTGCCATTTTTATAAATTCAATAAAATATTGACGACTTAATCTGTTCGGCGAGCCTGTGTGTGTGTTTTTAACCGCCCCTCCCCACAGTCTAAGGCAGTGAGTACTCACCTCCTCGCAACAAACTTTCAGGAAAACTTGTTTACTTCCGATACACGGCGCAGCCGAGGGAAGCGCAGCAGCCGCAGCAGACGGCCCGCGCTTTGGAATTTTCATGCTCTCGGGAGGGCCTGAAACTTCGACACCCGCCGGGCCCGGGCTGGGCCCGCGGCCGGGCGCCGCCCAACAAGGGAGCCCGAGGATGAGAAAGAAGAGGAGCCTCGCGCCCTTGCGGCGGGCGGCGGCCGGGCTGGCCGGGCAGGCGGCAGACGGGCGGACTCGACTGCAGTGAATCTTTTAGGCGCGTTGCAGAGACTCTGCGGGGTGTACTAAATTAACGCAAACTGAGAAGCTCGTCACCCGAGCGGGGTGCGTCCCCGCCGGGGGGGCCGCCTCGGGGCCCTCTAAGCCACCCCGGCCCATCCTCTAACCTTTAATTTCCCCTTCCTCAAACACCCGGCCCCGACGGCCTCTCCCTCCGCCCTGCTCCGTACCCTCCCATGGGGAAGGTCAATTATTTTAGGAGACTTGGGGGGTGTCGGGAGGGGCGCGGCGGGGGGTCGAAAGTAGGAGGCAGAAAGGGGGAGGGGCGTCTCGATACATTGAAGATTAGTCAATGTCCCGAAGCCATTGGAGATTGGATTTCGCACGCCATCATAGCCCTAATGGCAAATACAAAATTTCCATAATCATTTCCTAAGCCTCGCCTCCTCCCCCCCCCCCTGCCACGGCCGTTT
>NW_026267235.1:188285-194177 GCF_000697945.3 Frankliniella occidentalis
CCCCGTCCCTGTTCGTAAACCACGACGGCCTAATGCCCAGCAGATGGGAGCCACTCCCCCCCACCCTGCAACCCGTCTCTGTCACTCGCACGGGCGAGGCGCGCTGGGAAAGGGAGAGAGAGAGAGACAAAAGCGCGAACGGATTTGAGCGCTGATTCGGCGGACGTAAGCCCCTCTCCGCGCGCCCCCGCCCCGCGAGGGTCAACAGTGCCGCATTATCACGTGATATCACGTGACTCGCACACATTCGCGTCCGCATTTACATTCGACATGATAACGACGCAACAAATCCGCAGTGGCGCGCCGCATTTGGCGGCCAAATGCCGACGACCCCCCCCCCCCACTCTTTTTTCGTCGTTAACGTTTGCCAGTTAACCAGTTGATGGCACCGCTTGCTTGCTGTAAGCAGGCAGGTTCTAGTAGTGAGCAAACTAACAAGGTAATTAGCACATAATTTTTCTTTTTTATTACGAGGACAAATAAAAACAAAACGGACTCGCAGTCTATGAAACGGAAGCAGGTGACACTTTGGATTTGGATGAGGGCGGACAGTTATACAAGGAATCAGAAATCACAGTTTTTAATTCGAGCGAAGGAGTCCTTGCATTTACAGCCTAGAGCGCAACCTTTGCAGGGTTTGTCATCAGGGCAGTAGTCGGGCCAACCGTGCACATTGATTCGCAAGTTGCGAAAGACGCGCAGCAATCTCTTGAGTGCAGTCAAATGGAGCCAGGCGTGTAAGCACGGCAGGACCTTGCGACCCGAGGCCGAGGGGTACAGGGAGAGCTTCTTGAAGGCCGGGTTGGTGTCCGGCTTGATGCTCAGAAGCAGCTCGGTCGGCATCGTGTCCGAGTGCACAGTCAGCTTCCACAGCTTCCGCAGCCTGGGCAGCACGCTGGTCAGCGCCTGCAGGTGGGGGTCACAGTGGCCCGAGGGTGCGTCATAACAGCGGATAGCCAGCCGCTGGACGGAGGGGTTGAGTGCGAGGACCAGCCCCACGCCCACGTCGGAGGGCTCCTCGCCCACGAACAGCAGGTGGACCGACTGCAGGTGCCTGGCGCGGCGGAGGAACTCGGCGGCCGCTGGGATGGTGGTCCACATGTCCGGCTTCACGTTGAGGTCCACTTGTCTCAGCGACGCGCACGCCGCCACCGCCCCCATCCCCGGCAGAGGGGAACACGTCAGCTGCTGAAGTGCAGGGAGGCCAGCCAGTGCGGCGGCCATGGAGCAGGTGGAGGACGAGCAGTAGTCGTAGCTACCACCGGCGGCCTCGAGATAGACTTCAGTCAGCGTTTCGGCGTGTCCGGCCAATATGAAGGTGATGAAGGGCTCCGCCGCCGGGGTGTGGACGCACTCGAAGTACTTCAGAGACGACTGGAGCACGACGCTGTGCAGACTGGCCTCTACGAACGCATCGGTAGTTTGTCCTGGGAAGTCCGAAACCAGCAGTCGCTCCAAGCCAGTCGTGGACGCTATCGTCTCCAACAGCACGCAGCTGCTGGTATTAAATTCTACCGTGACCAGGGGAACTTGAAGGCTCTTCAAACGGCCGAGCGCCTCCTGGTTGCGAATCACTAGGGAGGTATGCAGGTGGCCAGCTGAGTAGTTGTCTTCGTCTTCGTCTGAGTCCTCGTCATCGTCGGCGAGTCCGTACACTCTCAGCTCCGCCACTGCACACCTGGTCGTGGCGAACGGCGGGTGTCGTTTTGGTGGCAAAGTCATTGGCACGTACATCGCGGCGAGGCATGGCGCGAGCCGCAGCACTGGACACAGCCAGGGGTCTTCATCATCGAGCACCCGTTGCCGCCAAACGTCCCGGTGAAGGACAAGAGCGCCGATCCTCTTGCTCACGAGACGGCAAGTTAGGAGGGTGGGGATGTCTAGGTGATGCATGACAGTCAACAACATTTCATCCGGCAACTTCTCCATGGTCTGAAACTGCACAATGAGAGCCCCAAAATGTAGTGTATGCATCCAATTTCCTATTTTGTTTTAAGTTATAAAATTTACATGGTTTTTCTATTGATAAAGATTGTTGTGCTGCAGAATTGTGTTCTAAGTTGAGTAGTAATATGTAGACTTGCAATTAAACATGAAAAAAGTTTTGGCCTTCAAAAAACACTCAAAAGGGGACATACTACTACTAAGCAACCTTGTGTGATCAGTCCCTAAAAATTTCACAATTTTCTTCATGTTTGTAGATGGTTCAACTGTACTAGCAAAAATCCTAGGAAATCCCTGCCTTTTATTCTAGTTTCAAAGTGTCCATTTGCATAAATACAAAAAATAAACCATGGGGGGTATCTTTAAAGCATTATCAAGATGGGGAAAAAAGCTGCAGCGCACAAGGAAGAATTCGGGTAAGTGTGTAGTTTTGTATGTTGTGAGACAAAAAGCCTTGTTTTTCTATTTTTGTTTTTAGAGTTTTTACGCTATAAGTAGAATCAAAACAACATTCTGCAGCACAGTCTACCATGTGAATCAAACATGTAATTTTTTTCCTCCCCCCCACCCCTAATTAACAATAGCAAATAGATGCAAACAAATCTAATTTGGAATAGGAGATCAGTTAATGTCATCGCTCTGCGCAGCACCACGGCACAGGGACCCAACCTAACTTAACCTAGCAGGCGTACCCCATCGTCATTTTATAGGTTGGCTACACTACATCGTAGAATTTTAAAAAGAAATACAATCGGCCGAATCAGATCACGGAGGCGATGTTTCATTCAATTTAACGGGCATTACCTTAAGAGAAGCCACGCGAACCGAGATGTGGTTTGAACTCGTCCGATTTGCTGTTGGGATGCGCGATTGCGCGACTTGACTTAGGCTCTGGAGTGGAGGTGGGGGGACTGCACGACCACCGACACCGACCAAGCAGCTTCTCGCTTCTCGCCTCGGTTTTCAGTCGCGCTGCAGCGAGTGTAGATCGTGTGGATGCCGATCCAAGCAGTGAAAATTCGCGAACCCTCCGTTGAAATAGTTGGAAATAGAGAAGAGGGATGCTGATTTTACCGCATTAGTGGCCTACGAGTTTGGTGCAGCAGAGAAACCGAAGACGGCGATGCAGGTAAGGTTAGGCATTAGGGTTAGGCGTCTGATAGGGCCTGCAAAACACCATTTAGGAGGTGAAATTTTCACTTTCGCGAAACCAGCAGGTGCCTGCGTTTCCTCGGTGTGAGCCACCGGTGAGAAATAGTGTGAACTACCATCTGCCTTTTGGTGGTTGTGGTGGTGCTGGAGGAAAGGAGGGGTAGGATTGGTTTCACCTGCAGTAGGGTCTCCCCCCTCCCCCTTGTAGTGCATTATTAAGGTGGCAGCGTCCAGGTAACGGCCACCCTGCGGCCGGACCACCGGCAGGCCCTTCAAGGCGTGCACTGTGGGAGAGAGGAGGGCGGCCGTGGTGGCGCACCGCAGCGAGCGCGCCCGAGAGAGAAAGAGCAGGCGAGGCTACTCCCGAGTCTCTTCGCCCCCCCCCCTCCCCCTTTTCCCCCTTTCTCTCGCACTCTCCATCTCTCCCTGGTCCCTCTTGTCCCTTTCCGCGCCACCGCGGCGAAGCAACAGTGCTCTGGGGCCGCTGCTGCTGCAGCTCCTCTCAGACAGGGGGCAGAGAACTCTCTCATATACTCCAGGCAAACACGGGCGGACCTCTTGGTCGGCGCATTTCTGTTTCCTGTGTCGTCGTTCCTGGTTATCGCCGTCGCATACAGCGCGGTCGCGATGATCACCCTGGTGGCCGTAGAGCAGAGCGGAGCAAGGCAAGGGTGACAGTTAAGGTGGGGCGTGCGTAAGGTGGCGCAGTGGAGTCGGGGCGGGGCGCGGCGGGGCGCGGCGTTCCGCGACCAGCTGCAGCGCTCAGCCCAGCCCAGCCCGGGGGCGGGGCGCCGCGCTGCGCCTCCGTGCCGTCGTGACTCCGTGCGCGACAGCTAGGCCCCTGGCTGAGCACGTAGCACGAGAGGCGAAGAGGTGCCCCGCCCCGCCCCGCCCCGCCGAGTGTCTCGAGGAGAACGAGCAACACTTCGGCCCATTTCCTGCCAAGCCCGCGGGCAGGCCCGGCCCCTGCTGCCTCAGTCGGTGCGAGCGAATTTTTATCATTTTATTCAGTCCTTAAGAACCCCCGCTCGAGACGTGAACGCTTTGGCAGCTGACATGCCACATTCTTTTTCGCCCGCCTTCTGCAGCTCCGGGCCCCCGTTGCGTCTGCCGCCGACTGTACGCTACCGCTTTCGGCTCTCTGCGTGTTTCCCGGCGCGACGCATATGTAACAAATGGACCGTCAATACCGGGGAGCAGGGGGTGTGAAACATGTGGTCGTGGCGGGGCGTGGCGGGGCGTGGTGGGAGGGCCGGCCAGGCTGGGACGTGTGTGCCAAGTTGTGCTTCAGTTCGGCACCCGGCCCGGGACATCATCAAAGAAGAGGGAGGAGGTTGTGCACTCCATTTATTATTAAACAGTAATTAAAACGGTTCTAAAGCGCGTTTCTTTCTTTTTTTTTTGTTTATTTGTCTGGCGGAGAACTCTCCCCTGCGCGGGAGAGGGGTGCGGGGGTGGGCGGCGCGCATATCAGGTTCAGGTAAGGTCCCCCCCCCCCCCGCCCTTTTCCCGAGTAGACCCGAGGCAGAGATAGCCACAGCAGCAGCCGCGCTGTTTGCTGTGCCTTTCGGCCGAGGATGTTTTGTTTGAGTTGGAAAACGGCGCTGGGCGCTCTCCTCGGCCAGCAGCGGGGCGAGCTGCTTGCTGCCCTCCGCCGCCGCGCTCCGCGCCCCGCACCGGCCACCACCACAAGCAGCATTGCTCCTTCCGCCAGGTCGGCCTGAAACTCAGCGTCCAGAGAACGACGAGTCGGTCATTTTGGCGCGCAAATACACTGCTGTACAAGCCTCCCCTATGACCGTTGCGGAGAGTTTCTCGTACTATAAGCCTACACCCCTCGTGGTAGCCGCGGCGCGCCCAACTCTCTGCGAGCGAGCCCCCCCCACCCCCTCTCCCTCCCGGGTCGTAAGGTTTCATTTTTTACAGCGGGAGAACACGCTGGCGAGCGGGGGGCACGGCCCCACCGCGTTCCCGGGGGTCGGACGTGCAGTGATTCCTGTACAATTGCCCCCCCCCCTCTCTCTCTCTCTCTCTCTCTCTCTCTCCCTCTCTCTCCCTCTCTCTCTCACCCACCCACCCACACACACACACCGGCGAGCGCAAGAGAACAAATCGGAGGCATTACGGGTCGCGACACTCATCTGTTTCCGAATCACTTTCGACGCGCCACAAATGGAACGATACATCCGTCGAAACGTGGGGAGAGGACCGACTAAAGTGGGAAGCAAATCTGTGAAACACGGTGGAGAGGGGCAGTATATATCTACACCATGCTCTGGAGAACCCACGACGACACTACGGTACACTGTACCTATCTCAAGTCGGTTGGTGGGGAATTTCGAATCTGTCACCAAGAAAAACCTTGCCAACTCTCAAGCGCAACCGAGAACCTCAAAAAATTCTCAACCAGAATTTTGTTTTTTCTCTTTGAGTTGGGGTAAAGTTGGGTCGAGCGCGAAATATTTGGGTTTTCCACGCTATTTTGGTATGGCGACAGTTGCCCGGCGAGCAAGGCAGTAGACTCCGGGCCGGGCTCATTCCACTCCACGGGACGGGGCGATGGCGGCGCACTGCACTCACAAGCGGACGGCCTGCAGAGTCGGGGAGGCAAAGGGCCTGACGGTTAGCTGCGTGAGGTCGTACTACACAAGGGGTATGAGTGTGGCTCTGCTGCGCGGGTTAGGAGGAGAGGGAGGAGGAGGGGTTGTGGTGACGGCCGTGCTCTGCGGCGTGAACCGTAACAAATCCCAAACGTAACGCTGCCCCTTCCCCCGGCTGGCTATCCTTGCCCCCTAC
>NW_026267235.1:194272-197540 GCF_000697945.3 Frankliniella occidentalis
ACCCCACTCCCCACTTCGTGCACTCCTAGAGAGAGAGGAGAAGGAGATCGGACAGTCAATCGGCCGCTTCTGTGGGCCCCCCTCCCTCCCTTTCCCCTTACCGAGGCTCCGTCCTCACCCCGCCCCTGTTGTTGATTTGGACCCTGACCGCTTCTCGGCGCCCCCGCCTTGTGGGCCCCTTGTTGCTCCAACCCTACGCTCTGGACTGACCCTGCGGCCAACTCGTTCAACAATACCTTTTTATACAATACCCTTCCCGTCTTTTCTGCCCTTGCACCCCCCCCCCCTCCCCCTGCGTCCCCTCGGCGTTCTTGTCGCTCCCTGTTCCAGTACCTCTTCAAACACCGCTGTGGGTATTCTTATCAGGGCAGGCGAAAAACGAAAAAAATAAAATAATAATAACAACAACAAAAAGGCCGAGGCTCCTTTGACGCCCGGCCCGGCTATCCCACTCCCACGTATCGTTTTTCGGGATGCAGCCTGCAGCGAGCCTTGAGGTGGCTCTGTGGTCGTTGGGCTTGTCGGCCTCGTTGTCGGGCCGGGTGGGGCCGGGCCGCGGCCCCTCCTTGCAGTCCCCTCCCCCGTCAGTCGCAGTCGCCTCGCCGCCCCCCACTGCCCTCTCTTTCCCCTCTCACCGAACAGACTGGTTTTGCTCTGCGCTGCAGTATCGCCCCCTCCCGTGTAGCCATTTTATTTCCCCACACAAAGCCGTAGCTGCTATCGACTCCGCGCCGTCGTGCGAGTTTGGAGGTTGTCAATCACGCTCGCCATCCCTCCGCCCCCACCCCGCGCCAGGCCACGCCGGGCCACGCCGCGCCACGCCGCACTCCTTGCGGCAATACCGACCCGAGAGCCAGCCGAGCTCGGCTTGCAGTGCATTCTGAGAATGGCAAATCATTTTACGAGCGAGTGGCGGCGGGACGACTCGTAAAAAAAAGAGGACATGTTTCCGCCGCGACCCGAAGCACTCCGGCAGCATGGGCGCGGAGAATGCCTCAGATTTACGAGCCGGCCGGGCCCTTCGGCAGCCGCGGGGCCCCCGCGCGGTAGGCAACGCGGCCGCAGCCGTGTGGCGCGGGCCCGGACCGTAGCCTACCTCCCCGGCGGCCTACCGCGCGGTAGGCAACGCGGCCGCAGCCGTGTGGCGCGGGCCCGGACCGTAGCCTACCTCCCCGGCGGCCGCCCGTGACGACACTACTGCGGGGTCATCACATTAGTTTTAGTATGTTTTCTTCCAGTGCTGCTATGCGGCCGAGCGGTGCGGGCTGGGCGTGGGCGGGCAAGGGCTGCTCTGGCGGTGTGGTTGTGGTGCTGGTGGTCCTGGAGTACTGGTACGCAGGGGCGCGGAATCTCTCCTTGATATTGGTCGTAAAAACCTCTGCTACACACGCGCGCGCGCGCGCTGCTCAGAGAGCGTGTACTTGGGCTGAAAGAGCAAGGGGAGGACGGAGAGTGGGAAGAGAGAAAGGAGAAGGGGTGGTGGTGGTGGCGGCCGGGGAGCGTCCACCCAGTACAAAGAAACATCACACGCTTAAAAACAGACTACTGGTCCACGCGTTCAACTGGATTGCGGACCGTGGGCCGAGGCTTCGGCTGCGCGAGAGACGCGATGCGCTACGCCAAATAATACTACTTGGATCCATTAGTTTCTCTGTGCTGGGTTTTCCTTGCTTCTCAAGAGTTTAACCTGGCTGACATTTTAAACAACCTCGACACTATTTATTAAAATTTCTGTTTAGTTCAGTTTTTTTTTCTTGAGGCATCGTCTTCTATAAACCCTATGCGCTGGCTCCCAACGCGCAGCCGACGGACACGGCGGCGGACACTCGACCCGTCTTCTTTGTTATGCATTCCTGTGTGCAGCAGCTCCGGCACGGGGGCGACGGGCCGGGGCAAACCTGTCGGCTGCGGCCGTCCTTGTTTTACTCTTCGTTGTCTTGAGGGAGAGAAAGGAGGGGGAGAGAGAGAGACAGATAGACAGACGAAGGAAGGGAGGTGATGAAGGGTTCTGTAACAGAAATACCGCGGCTTTAACTGCGACGTCATGCTATTGGACTCCCCCCCCCCTCTCTTTTCTTCCTTTCTTCTCTCTCTATCGCTCTCGCTCTCTCACTCAGTTCCTTGAGGTACGCTTTCGACTTTACTCTATGGTCCTGCAGGAATAAAGCATTCCGGTAATGAAAAAAGCGGAAATCGCGCTATCGATGCGCCCTAACGAAAGAATCCGACCTGCTTTGCTGCTAAATTAAAAGTGTTCGATTTGTACTGCTGCTGTTTTAGCAAAGTCCGATCTGCTTCTGCTTTGCTGCCAAAACGAAAGAGTTCGATCTGCTGTCGACCGCTCCGGATACTCTAGGATATGTTGAAGCTTGGGAGGACAATAAGGGGGATATATTTTAGGGTGTACACATTTGTTAAGGACAGGGTAACAGGCAAGTGTTTTTATTTTGCGTATAGATAAAATTACCGAGGAGTTACAGCCCCCCAAAGATGGCTGACTTTCCATCGCCGAAAAGCAGATCGAACTCTTTTGGTTCAACAGCAAAGCAGATCGGACTCTTTCTTCGGGCGCATCGATACGCTTTAACGTTGTGACTTCCATTTTCTTGTTCCCTGCATTCTTCTGCATTTCAGCTTTACCGGAATGGTTTGTTGACCTCTGCGTATAGTAACGGACTCATCCCTTCTCATACCTTTGGCAGCTTGTAAATTACTTATTTTTAATTCTGGCAGATCGTTTCTGCAGCTGACTGGCGAACGTAGCTTATGATTCGCGGTACGTATGACGTCCATATTCTAGCCTTAGGGAATGCCCCCCACCCCCTCACCCTCAACTCGGCTTTCCCCGCTCTCAATCCCGCTCCTTCCATAATGAGCGTGCTCGGAATACTGCAGTATCAGCAGCAAGTCAGTCTGTCACTGAAACAAAAGACGTCGGCGAACGAGCATTCCCTTCGCTGGCCACTGCTGCTCCTGCGCCTTCATGGCTGCTATTCATTTCATCTTTTCCCTTTTTTTTTCAAAATAAAACAAAATAATTTTTCGTGCCTTTTCTTCCGTTTTTTCGGCCTGCTCTGTCGCCGCGCGCGGCGCGCCCTTCCGCTCCGGAGGGCGTTATAGCAAAAGAACAATACGATGGAGGGTCTAATTAGCGGCGCGCGCGCGGAGGAATTTAAATCACGCGCGGGGAAATTGAAATTATGTGGGGGAGGATTGGAGGAACGCGAAGAAAAGAAAAGGGGGCGCAAAAGAAAGAGAGAAAGAGAAG
>NW_026267235.1:197870-199111 GCF_000697945.3 Frankliniella occidentalis
CCGCACTTTGCATGCATTGCACCGCAAACTAAAAGAGGAAATAACGGCTGCTAGGGGAGGGGGGGGGGTGGAGCAACTGTGAACGGGGCGCGTCATGTTTATGTATCGGATATGTGAATGCGTCGGTAATGACGTCGGCACACACGCGACAACCATGCATGCTGGTCGTAGTGGTTCGCGGACAATAATGACAAAAATGCAAGAGAAAACCGATAAGAACGAAAGAAAACAAACGTGTATGTGTGAATGGAAAAAAATAATAGTTTAAAACTGATGTGTCGTTCCAGAGCAGTAGAAAATCAAACCAGTATAAATCGTGCTTCTTTTATCCAGTGACTGCACAGATAGAAATCAATCGTGGTCTATAAAAGTTGTTTAATGGGGTAGGCCAGTAGGGACGAAACGCCCCAAGCCGGCCCCGGCCTGGCAGCACCCTCTCTGAAACTGGTCGGGTGATGATTTTTGATTAGGAATAGTGTTTCTGTTTCCAAAAAGCACTCGCCCAGCCCTGAACTCCAAGCCGTTCAGATTTTAGAGTCAAAAACGTTTTCCACTTTTCCTCTTTTTTTAAGGTTTCCAGAACAAATGGTTTTGATTATATCTTTTTCAGTTTTAGTCCCACAGGTCTGGGCGGGTGCTCATTGGAAAGAGGAAAGAGAGTAGCTTTAAAAAAAAATTGGTCCAATTTTTTTTTTAAAAAAGTCTATTTTAGGCAAATTTCTCAAAAGTTTGACCCACTCTCCTGAAAATACGTAACCTTGGATTTTTGATTTTATTTTTACAAAAGTTGCCCTTTGGGGTGGTTGATTTTGTCATGTAAGCAGATCTTTGTCCCCGGGCAATTTTCTTACATTTTTCAGCTATTTACAGATTCAGATGGCTCCGACTTCTAATTTTAGGTTTTCCTAAGGGGTAACTCGTAAAAGTAGAACCCTTTGGGCAAAAATTTCGTCCGTTTTGCTCTATCTCTAACCGTTTGGGCGCCAGACGGAGTTTTCTACACGGAAATGACCCCAAAAACAAATTCTTGGTTTTTCCTCATATAGAAAACTCCCTCTGGCGCCCAAACGGATAGAGATAGAGCAAAACGGACGAAATTTTTGCCCAAAGGGTTCTACTTTTACGAGTTACCCTTTGGAAGAACCAAAAATTAGAAGTCGGAGCCATCTGAATCTGTAAATAGCTGAAAAATGTAAGAAAATTGCCCGGGGACAAAGATCTGCTTACATGACAAAATCAAC
>NW_026267235.1:203781-207407 GCF_000697945.3 Frankliniella occidentalis
GGTTGGGGCAGGAAAAGGGGGAGGGTGGTTACAGCGCGGTAAGCGGATTCTGAGAACTAAATAATAGCTCAAGTTCGAGCAAGTGGCCGAGGCCGCGTATCCCAGCAGCCTTCTGGCTCCGGGTGCCTCCGGCCCGCCTCCAGGCTCGCCTCCAGGCTCGCCTCCAGCCCGGCCGGCCCCCGCCCGGCCTCCCTCCTTCCGGGGCGGGGCCGCGGTGGACCGGGACCGACCGGAGGTTATTGGTGTTGTTAGGATTGCGGCATTCCGGGCGCGATTTCGGGTGCCGGGCCTCGGCTCTCCGCAGCCAACGTGTTTCTCCCACGGCCCCCTCCTCTACCCGTTCCGTTGGCTGGCTCCGGCGCCGGGCCGGGCTGCTCCGGGCCCCCGCCTCGGCCTGGACTGCTTGCTGGGTCCTCCTCGCCGAACCGGATGTTCCGGTCGACTCCGGGGCGGGCTGGTCCTCTTATTGCATTAGGGGCCCGCTTGTTATTGTTGTTTGGAGAGAGCGCAAACTGACTAATGGGCCGCTATAGGGTCCGGGGCTGCGGGGCCGGTTGGGTTAGAGGGGAACAGCAAACTGCGATTTTCCCCCAATTTTCATCTTGTCTGGGATTATATTGACGCAAGATGCTCGCCGGCGAGCTTCCTCCAATAACACTTCGTTTTGCGGTGTTCCGTCTGCCGCAGTGCCGTCCCCGTGCCCCGTCCGTTGCCCGATCCTTTGCTTCCCATTAGTGAAGGGCCTCTTGCCTCTTGAGAGGGCCGAGCGGAGCGGCGCCATGCTCGAGTCTGGCCGCCCTCTCCGTATCGCGTCTCTCTGTTCCCCCTATATTCTCACAGTCTTAGGAGGTCATCGCGGGCCGGGAGCACGGCTCAGGTATATTCGGTAACAAACCTGGCGCTGCCCGTCTGCACCCTTCTTCTCATCTTACCAGTCCACCCCTCCTACGGTATCTCGCATTCTCCTTCCTCACACTACTCGTCTAGGAACAGTGGACGAGAACGAGAACAGAGCAGGTGTTCCAGGCTGTCCAAAACGGAAGTTGGAAAAGAACAAATTCACTGATTCTGCGGTTTCCGTTTTGCCTCTGATTGGTCGAGCTGGTCACGTGCCTCTACGCCCTTCCAGGTATTCGAACCTGTCAGATAAGTTTTGAGCTTCCCTCCTTTTTTGAGAGGTTAGAGTCGGGCCAAACTACCATGATAATAGAGGATTCCGGTTTTCCGGGAAAGCTGAAATGCAGAAGAATGCGGGGAAGAAGAAAACGGAAATCGCTATGCTTTAACATAGTTACTTTCGTTTTCTCATTCCTCGCATTCTTCTGCATTTCAGCTTTACCGGAATGCTTTATTTCTCATAGTCGCTGGACGGAAACACATGCATCCCCAGTGGGCAGAAAAAAGTCAAAGTGATGTCATTTGACGTCAAGGGGGTCATTTTGATGCCATTTTGATATCATTTTGACATCAAAATGATATTGAAATGACATCAAAATGACCCCTTTGACGTCAAATGACATCACTTTGACTTTTTCCTGTCCACTGGGTCAGTGAGTTAGTTCTTTTTCACTTCCGTTTTAGATAGCCTGGAACACCCCATTATTTTCGAACGCTTACCGAAAGTAGGCGTACGGTTGTCGCAGGTATAGGCATCAAATTGGTAACCTTGCCAGTTGTCCGCGCGCCCACCACCTCGACCGGTACAGCAGCACGTGCAAACGTCAGGCCGAGGGGGCCACCACTTCAACTGAGGATGTACACAGGATTACGTGATTACAGGGATTACACGTCAATTTTGAGTGATTACACGTCAATTTTGTTGAATTTTAGGCTCTAAAACCATCAAATTTGTACAATAAAGTAAAATATAGTGATAATGTTTAAAAATTTGGTCAAAGATTACACGGAATAGACAAGGATTACGTAGGGATTATACCCTCATCTGTACACCGGATTACGCGAGTGGTGGCCCCCTCGCGTCAGGCCAGGTCAGGCGCAGGTCTCCGGACGCAGGTGCTCTCTCAGACGAGGGCGGACCGTCGACCTCAACTCCCCACAACTTCACTGTCGAGGCAAACTCGCGGCGGGTAAAGTTGCGTCGTATGTATAGTTTACTGGGTCACCTGGAAGCCCCATAACCCCATCTGCCACCCCAGCCGCGTCCCTACAAAGTTGTGTAATCCTATGCTCATTCATACACTGATCGGTATTCCTTTGCTCTTCCAGAGGATAGGGTGGTTGTGGAGGTACACCTCAACGCAAGGTACCTATGTCCTGCCCACTTGTGTGCAAGTACTGGCTTTCGGTTTCTCGCTGTTTGTTTCTAATGTCTTTGTTATTCGTCCCGGTTTGACTATATAGATGCATGGCCGTGAGTCAAATTCACGCGTGATATTGTATATTTGTTGCGCTTTTAAAAGATTCTAGACCATTTTTGTCACGTCTCCCCGTCGCGAAACGTCTCCTAGGGCCGCGTTTCCACCCCGATGTGTGAAACATTACGAAAGCGCCCGCCTCCATCGCGTGCTCCGTCAGCTCCCCGTGCGCTCCCTCCGGTCCTCTTCCCCGTCACTCGACACGATCCCGCCCTACCCCAAGGCTCAAGCCCCGAGGATTCCAAATCCGCAGCGCAGGCTTTGCTCGGAGGCTGTTTGGCGGGAGTTGAGTGGGGGCGGGGGATGGGTTGGTGTAGGGGGGAGGGGGTGGCGGGGGGAGGTTACCGTGGCGCTCACTGGCGCCCCGCTCCACTCCACTCGGCCGTCGTGCCGGCGCCCTGCTGCGACTCGAGTTTCCCCATGCCGCACCCTCCGACTTGGTTGGCTTGGGGCTCGTGGGCCAGGGCGGGGCGTAGTCGGCCGTGACGGGGGGTGCCCTAATTGATGCGCCTTGTCCTGTCCGTCACGTGGAATTGCTTCAATTCCGCGCAAATGTGATTCAATTTGAATCTCCCGCCGGAGAGGCGACGGCGGCGCCGCCGCCCCGGTGACGCCAGCGATTTTCGCCTTGAATGGCGACGCGGTGCCGACAGCAGTGTGTGTCGCGAGCTGCTGCCGCGGCCGCCGTCCCCGCCGCTGCTGCTGCATATTTCATGCAGGTTGTGAGAGCGAGATGAAGAGAAACCACCAGGCCACCAGAATCAAGATACCCGAGATACCCAGCCGAACGCAAACGCGGCAGGCAGTGCGCTCTGTGTTTTCAAACTTTAGCGGTATATCGTTCCTGCCCGCATGAGATCACAGCGCTTCCGCCTCGTCATCACTGTTTGTCTGTCTGTCTGTCGCCCAGTCCCCTTGTCTGTCTGTCTGATTTATCGTGGCTCTCCGATGAGGCGGCTGCCACCGCGCTTTTTAGCTCGTTTGATATCGGAGCCCACAAATTTGTTCCTCGCATTGACAAGGCACCGGGGCGCTCCGGGACACCGGGGGAAAAGGGGGAAGACAGGGGAAGGGGGAGGAGGGCTCCCGGCTCCCGCGAGGATAGAAAAGAGAAAGAACGGGGATACAGCAGTGAGGTGGAGGAGGAATAGGGAACAAGGTGCGGGAGCCAGTCGATAAATCTATCCGGGCCTACAGCACGTCCGGGAGGACCTGGGACCTGCTCCACCTACCTGTTGCCGCGTGATGTCC
>NW_026267235.1:207527-208915 GCF_000697945.3 Frankliniella occidentalis
AAGCATATTATTCACAGTTTTCGTCATTCGTTTTTTGTTGCCGTTTTATGATTTTCCTCATTTTTAAGTCAGTTCGTTTATAGCTTTCTCTGTAGAATTAATTTTTGTGCAATAAAACTACAAGAACCAGGTGCTTTGGGTGGTTTGGAGCACGCGCCGGAACAGAAATATGAATACATTTTTTTCGGCGACAGTGACGGGGCGGAGCAACGAAGATTGGATATTGTTTTAGTAAAGCGGACGAGAGGGGCAAAAGTAGAGTGAAAGAGAGGGTTGCTTTCCTGCTCTGCAAGTTTTTTATGATTGCCAGGGCCTGCTGTTAGACAGCAGTGAAGGAGGGGTCTGTCGGGGCGAGGCGTGGCGGGGCGTGGTTGGGCGTGGAGGGGCGGGAGTTCTAATGCCCATCCCGTTTGCCAACTTCGGTCGTCATGTGTCCAGATGATGAGTCGCCTGAATGGAGTCTGTTGCGCGCTCCGGGACGGCGCCGTTTCCGGGCGACCGGGGAAAAGGGAGGGGGGGCATCAACGCGCGTGGCTACACCGAAAAAAAAAAGGTTACCCTTCGCGCACCCCTACGCGTCCCCGGGTCTTTGTACTCGTAAATACCGACAATGCACCCGTATGCCGACCGGGCCGCCGAGAGACGCGGAGCGCTCGCTGTTTCAAAAGTAGTAATGTCCTCCTTGAACTCGGGGAAACCTATTTTTAACAGTCTGGGAGAGAAGGGGGAAGAGGGAGGAGGGAGCGGGGGCATTTCCTGCCCATTCACGATGCGGTGGGCGCGGACGCGATCCGGTCAGAAACTTGATTTTAGAGAAGGACACGAAATGATAAAAGTTGGTGGGTGGGGGAAATATAAAGTCTAGTGGAAAATGAAGGGGGAGAAAAGCAAAGAACTTTGTGGTGGAGGGGACGAGGGCACGGTGCTGCTCTGGCCTGGGCGGGCGGAAAGTGTGATTCCTCAAAGACGGGTCGAGGCTGGTCGGCTACTAATCTTTACGAACACATTTATTTTCTGAACTTGTTTTTCTGTGTGGATTTGTTGGCTCTGCAGTTCAGTATAATGCCTAGGCATAGAAATGATACCGAATTGAAAATAAAGAATAGGCATCCAAAGTGAATGCCGGACACAAAGGCATGCCTTTAAACCAAAGTATGGGAAAAGGAGAAACCAGAAAAGACCAGCGTCCACCCAAACCAACGACGACAGAAAGGCCAATTTGACTGTCAAAGATCCGCGTTCCCTCTGAGGGGGAGTGTGCGTGCGTGCGTGTGCGTGTGTGTGTGTGTGAGTGAGAGAGAGAGAGAGAGAGAGAGAGAGAGAGAGAGAGAGAGAGAGGAGTGTGCAGCTACAGATAGGCGAGACAAACGGATGGGGGGAGGTCTCAT
>NW_026267235.1:208965-209535 GCF_000697945.3 Frankliniella occidentalis
GAGTGTGCAGCTACAGATAGGCGAGACAAACGGATGGGGGGAGGTCTCATCTGTCTCAGAATGCAACCCTGATGGGGAGCTGGGCTGGGGGAGGGAGTGGATGTGCCCCGTGTAAGGGGAGACGTGGCTGCGCGTGCTGAGGCGTGGTGAGGGCTGTGTAGTGGCGGGGCGTGGCGTGGCGGGGCGTGGTGGGGCGTGGTGGGTCGCACGCCAATCAGAGAAAGTGCCCCCGTGAGCTACCCGTGCGTGCTTTCGCGTCTGTGGACGTGCGCTCGCCACGACTTTCACGTGAGGCGCCAGACCGCGGTGGAGGGCGCACCGCGGGAAACATTTTAGACAACAGTGTAAGCGCGAGCAATCTTGGCGCCGATCCACTTGACAGCGAATAAAGGCAAAGAGGGGACATGGAAGTAGGGGGCGAAAGGGACAGGGGAGGCACATTGGTCAGGGGTGAGCAGGGGCAGGGAGAACCGTGTGGCTGTACCGGAGGCGATTGAGCGGGAAAGTTTGAAATTGGAACAGAGGCTCGTGGCGTGTGCCTGTGTGTGTGTGGGGGGCGTGTGAGTGCGG
>NW_026267235.1:209931-220173 GCF_000697945.3 Frankliniella occidentalis
GGGGGGAGATCTGTAGGGGCGCAGGAATTAAAGAAAGCCGTAGACTTCGATTTGTGTCGCTTCGTTCGTTCGGCCCAGGTGCCCGGAAGCACGGGGAAAAAAAAACCTTCCTTATCAGTTTTGCTCTTGTTCCGAAGGGAGTGAATGCTTCGTAATAACGAAGGGACGGCTTGGCAACACGAGCTTTACCTCATATATTACAAAACTAAACCCTTTTATAGGTTGCTGTAAAATTAAGGTTTAATAACTGCAAAAAAATATAAAAAACATTGTAATTGTGAACCAACCATTTTCTCCGTATTGCAAAGTAACGATGTTGCAGGATTTCGGAAGTGACGCGTTTGCCAACAATATTTTTAGACGCTGTGAATTTTTCAGAAAATAACAACACGTCACCTGTATTGGCCGGGTAGACGTGACGGTTGACAGTCTACACCATATCCATTTTGTGAAGATTCCTCAAGACTGAAACAATAAAGAAAATTACTGCTTTTGGGGAGCGTTATTTCTCCTCTCGGTGCAGCCCGCACTGCCGCCTGCCAGCCATTCGGCCGCGAGCTCGTTTAGGTGCGCGCGTAATGCGTGCGTAAAGTTGTGCTGCATGCGTTATTTTAACTTTGTTTCATAACGTTTCACGGTCCACACCGTTCTCTCTTCCCCCCAAACCCCACAATCTCTCTCTCTCTCTCTCCTCCCTCCCTCTCTCTCTCTCTCTATCTCTCTCTCTCTCTCTCCTCCCCCCCTTTAACTTCTATTCCTTCCTCCATCCCAGCCTCCCGTCTCTCTTTTCTCTCACTCTATTCCGCTCGTCTTCCTCTGCCTGAATGGTGAGACAGTAGAAAGGGCTCCGAGCCAAGGCGTCACCAGCCCAACGGGTGTGGGTCGAACAGACTAAGGGCGTGGGAAAGAGAAATGAGTGTAAAGGGGGTGGGTGTTGGTTGAAAGTAGAGAGAGAGAGCGATGGCAGGACTCCCCCCCCCCCTCGAGACCCGCCATCCAAAGCACTTCGAGATCTCGGCAAATATCATATGGAGCCTGGATGAGGGCTGCATTTTTGGGGTATCGACGAGGGGGTTTTCACTTCTGAAATACCGTGTACACCAAATGAGGTATTTCACAGGTATTTCACGTGAAATACACCGAAATACGCCTAAATATGCTCCAAAACGGTGAACTTTTCCTGAGAAATACCGCCGAAATACACGTATTACGAAATACTGTGTGCACGGAAATCTCGAGTGAAAACCCCCTCGGGTATCGACACGGAACGGGTGGAGCGCGAGGGAGAGACGGAGAGAGAGAGAGGGGGGGGGGGAGGGCGGATTTCCAGGGCAAGGCGGCTGCTGCGGCGCAACTGTAAGGGGTGGTGAGGCGAGGCGGCTCTACAGGAAAACGTCGGAACGTCGGCCACCATTATGGGTTTCTTATATTACGAGCGGCTGAAGCTGAAACGCTGCCGAAAAGACGTCACTAAGTCGGCGTGCCCGGCTGCAGTCATGGGGCGGAAGGCGAGATTGGGGGTCGGGTCGGGGGTCTGTCTTCGGGGGAGACAAATGTCTGTTCGCTCGCTGGAGCGGTTGCTGCTAAATAATTGTTCAGTTTCGTGCTTCTATCGACACAGACTAGTCCTGACTTTTCTGTGACTTGTTCTTCGCGGGCTGTAATTTAAGAATAAATAAATTGAGCGCTTTTCCGTGGCCGCTCCATTCATGACGTTACGACATATTTCCAAACAAAACAACCCCTCGACATCACGATATGGCATTGACGATGCTTTATCGGGTCGGCTGGATATGGCGGGCCTTGCTTCCCCCCCCCCCCCCCCCCCCTTTCAATGTCTGTTTTCCTCGAGACTTGATGTGAGGAGAGAGCCACTTCCCAAACCACCCCACTGTACGGAGAACAAGCCAAAAAAACTATAAACGAAGAAAAGAACAGGCCTTTCTTTCTCTCTCCAGCAGCATCCGAAACTTGTTGGTCCATATACAGAAGGCGGCGGCGCCGGCCTCTTCGCCATCCATCATGCAAGTTTGCCGACAGGGCCGCAAATAGAATATTAGCGCAAACAAAAGGGTCCTTGGCCGGGGCTGGCCTCGCGAGTGAGTGAGGGACAGTATGGGGACTTTATACGTCCTTTATCCGGCCGCTGTTGGCCGACGGGGCGGACTCGGAAGATGGAGTAGCGTGTGGCCGCTGCCACCGGGCGGCGGCATGGCAGGCTGCAGCCTCGCGCGGTGAAGAGCGGCCAGCGGGGGCACTCGCAGGGGAAAAAACGCATTTCAAGATTAATATTTCATAGAGTTGCGGCAGATATAAAAAAAAAACCTTTGTGTGTGTGTGTGCGCGCGAGGCGGGAGCTGTGGTTGATATGGTGAAAACGTGTACATGCACCTCCCGTCCTCCCCTGCCCGCCGCCCCTCCCCTTCTCATAAGAGAGATACAAACAACAAACCCCGCCCGAAAAATATAATCCGCGCCAGAGCAAAGACTTGCGCGCGACGGACGGGATTGAGTTGGCGAAAATGTATTCACGCCGAGCAAGACGACCGCCAGAAAACTTTAGCCCACTGCTACCGGGGAAACAGCTGGGGAGGGAAAAAGGAGAGGGGGGGGGGGGGGGGATGTTACCCACTGGATATACGATCTCGTTTCCAGAGTGCAACATGTAGCTGTGCGCGCCGGCGTGCCAGTTGCTGGACCGCCCGCCCGGTCCGGAGCTGAGAAATGTCTTTCCGCCGTGGATCCCCCTCGCTTGTAGTTGTTGTTGTGAGCGCAGCAGAGGGACAAGGCCTTCCTTACACCCCCCGCCGGGCCCCGCGGGGCTTCGCAGCTCTGCGCTGGAGCTGACGGGGGTGACGGGGCGGCCGCACTCGAGGTGATGACGCTGGTGACCGGCTCCTCTGTGTGTAGAGGCGGTATTTTCAGGTATACCAGCCCGGGGTCTAGGTCTAGAGTCACTGTAAACATCTTCTGTTATTTTACAGCACATTTTGTGACAAAAGACAACAACAAATATTACATGAAGTAAAAAATGCTTCCAATTTTAATAAAATTAAACACATTATCTGTCAAAAGCAAAAGACAAATTGTTCACAAATTTCAGTTGTTTCCACATTTACCCGGACGATTTCTGTCAAAAATAACGTTAAAGAAGCTCTTTACAGTGAGGGTTAGAGAAAGAGGAAAATGCGAGCAGTTCGGAGCAGTTATAACTGCTATAGCTGGTTCGGAGTCAAGACTCCACGAAGCGGAACACTCTCGTCAAGAGAAAAGACTACTACGCTGTTTTGTTCTTTCCATTTACGATAAATTGGAAGAAAAAAATAAGGAGAAAAATATCCCTCGATTCTGGCAGCGTGTTTTCTCGGGACAGTAGTGCCTGCCGCCGGGCGGAGTCGAGGTGTTTTTCGAGCAAGCAACAGAGGTACTACCGCTAGCGGGGATTGCAGGAGGAGCCCGTGCCGTGCTGCCACCTCCCCCTTCTCTGTTCCTCTGTCTCGAAAGATCTTTTCCCGGCGCCTGTCAGTTGAGAACGGATTTGCCTACGCGGTGCGCACAAAGTCCGAAGGATCCAATTAACGGTATATCGTTGTACATTGTACTGTAAAAAAGATATGTCACGATTTCCCGACACGTATGCTCGGTACGGAAAAACTGTTACAACAAATGTTCATAGTCAAAAATCGAGCGCGTTATTGCTTTCATAATTTGAAACCGTTTGAAACAGTTTGCAGACCAGTCGTACTTCTGAAATTAATCAACTTTTGATAACGAAGAGAAGTTGTTGTGACTTCCCCTCAAATCTAATCTGTCAACTTCTTTCACAACGAATTGTTCGTGAGGTTATGGCAATTCTTGTAAACAGTGGCATAGTATGATGGCAGTGTAGCGCAGCGAGGTAAGTGCGACGGGCGGGGCGGAGGGAAGCGGAAGCGGATATAGGGCTATTATCCCCATCAGTCCACTTCCGGGCGGGGAAAAGATGCGGCGTGACTGGGACTAAACGCCCAGCAGACCTAATGCGCTGCTAACTCGCAGCTTCCTCCACCCTGATTATTGCAATATCTCTCTCCGGCAGGCCCCAATATCACCCTGTCCCCAACGGCGTTTAGGGGTGGAGGTTGTAGTAGTTGCAGGAGAGAGAGAGAGAGAGAGAGAGAGAGAGAGAGAGAGAGAGAGAGAGAGCACTCTGACCTGATTTCTAATGGCGGGTCTCCACACAGTCGGTCCCCTCTCGTTAGCGCCCCCTGCACCTGCAGCGCCCGAGAAGGAGTGGTAGCGGTCTGCTGGAGTCGGCTCGGCTCCAAAGCGAAAAGCGAAAATGATTCTCTCCTTTTCGGCGTTTTGGGTGCGCCTCGCTGCCTCGCTCGAGCTGGAAGCAAAGGGACAAGAGGAGACGAAGTAGGGTGGGTTCTGCAGCCACACACAGAGACACTCACACTCTCTCTCACAGACACACGTTTGCAACATATCTGAACCCAGCCCCCGCGAGTTGAGCCCCAGCGTTCTGACAGTATGAACAAGCTAGTTCCTTGCAGCTGACGCCAAGCATGCCTCATCCACCCCTTCCCCCTTCCCCCAACCCCCCTTTAGACTCCTCGCTCCATCCCACTCTGTCGTCGTCCTACCCTATGCCCGCCCCTTCACACTCAGTGGTAGACTCGGTGGTAGCAGGCGCGCCAGTTAATGAGTGTGATAGATTCGCCGCTCGTAACGGAGCTTACTACTGCCAAGGGGCCATGTATACACCTGCCTGGGAATCATCAGGATAAAAATTAATCGAAATCAACAGAAATCGGTTAAACTAAGCGGGAAACTGGTGCAATTGGTACAAATTAGTCGAAATAAGCGTTTTTTTAGCTCTAGAAAACATAAGGAATAACAATTAAAGCGGACGGGAATGACTGGGAATCAAGTGTAGACATCAAAAGGTAGTAATTGCCCCCTCGAGTACTGCAGAAACAAAGGTGTCAAATCACAACTTAAAAAAGTATTAAAGTTGTGGTGCGAGTGTTGTGTCTATTGCCTTTAAAACACTATTAAAACTGTCAAAAGCATAATTTTTAGCAGCATTATCAGAGCTACATTTTTTTAGATCCTTCAGAGCAGCATTTTACTGAAAATTTCTTTGACATACCACTGCAAAGGTCCGACTTATTAGCACCTTTGTTTTCCCAGTGTATGCTTCCCCGCCTTATGCCGTCGACTCCCGCAACGCCCCCGCCCTGTTCCCTATTCACATCCTGTGTGACTGCCCTCCCCTCCCCCCCTCTCCCCTCTTTCGCTCCCTTCCCCCAGCCTCACCCTCTCAGTTCCTCTCTCGGTTTCACCACTAAAACGCGGATAGCCGCAAAATGCTTTTTTCTTCAAATGCGGGGGGGGGGGGGGGGCTTTTCTCCGTCTCTCGTCTGGGATTGTCGCCCGTCTGTCTCTCTCGTTTGTCATTAGCAAAGCCGTTCGCTTATTGCTTTCTTCCTGACGCCCCCCTTCCTTTTTTGCGCATTCCCTTCGTCTGCCTGTCTGCCACCCTTTCCATTCCTAAAGCTTCTTTCTCACACTCGACGGCGAGTTTTTAGGAAGGGGCGTTTTGTCGACAATCCCAAACCTAAAACCTCCTACGTCATCACCCTCTGCCCATTGGCAACGGTTAGAGTGCTATAATCCTCCCCCTTTTCCCTGTCTGTCTGTCTGTCTGTCTGTCTGTCTGTCTCTCTGTCTCTCTCTGTCTCTCTGTCTCTCTGTCTCTCTCTCTCTCTCTCTCTCTCTCTCTCTCTCTCTCTCTCTCTCGCTTCTAGTTCTGCATCCTAACTGCGTCTCCGTCTCTGCCTCTCGACCTCTCTCTGCCTTCCTGCCTTGTGCTCACCTCCTGTCTCGCTCATCCGTAAACCCCCCTTCCCCCCTCTCCATACCCCACCACCTTTTCATCACGACGGTTCAAAGATGTCTGTGTTTTACGGCGCTCTGAATACCAGAACAGGAGTCTTAATATTCACAACACCCCCCCCCCCTCCTCCCTGCTCACCTGCGTAGAGACTGCAAGCTATAGCAGGAGTCGGGAAGGCGGAAGAAGGCGGCGTTACACACACGAATCGAATAAAATAAACGGCAGCGGCAATATAAAGGCAGGGCATTGCGACTTTTAACTTGCTCAAATATTAGCACCACTTGCACTAAAAACTCTGGTCTGCGGTCAGTTTGCAAGCCAAAATGGTCTGGCATTTTCCTTCTGAATGTCAATACAAAAGTGGCGGTGATAGTCTCAAAGCTGTGGATTATTTTCATTTCAAGCCAACCCACGACAAAAATAGTGTTGTTTTAATACACGATTGCCCCGCCGACAGGGTAAGCGCGATCGTCTGTCTTGTTGCGTCACAGCCCGTCACACGCACCCACCCTCTCACGTTACCCTCCCCTTCGTCACCTTTCCCTTCCCCAGCCTCCGTGCGCCTCGCTTGACGAAATTTCATTTTACGACGCTATCAATTTTCACAGCAGAGCGTATATCATTGCGTTCACCGGAAAGAAGGGAAAACAAAACAACATGAAAGAAACAACGACACATCACACGCACAAATAAAACAAAAAGGTTGTTCCGACGCCGTCGTGAGGAGGTTCTTGCGCGTGGCAGGCCGCGTTTGGGGACTCGCTTGTCTGGCGCACGCGCTGTTGGGGGGTAGCTGCCCGCAGAAGAGTCAACGGCCGCCAGCCCCGCGCCGCGCGTCTCCGTTGGCCCGACCATCAGAATCAGCTTAACTGAAATGGGCCCCTTGGCCCCGCCGCCGCCCGCCGCGGCGGCATGCGGGCGCCCGCCAGGTCGTGGGTAGGCCGCCCGCCGCGCTCGCCTGCGCGCCGGAGGTCCGCCTCCCGGGCGCTCCACGCGCGCCGCCGCAGGCATCAAGTGCAGTTTCTTGGAGGAAGTGCATGTTCTCGGCAAAAGATAAAGTGTGCAATACCTGTGATGCACATGGTATTGTTCAACGGTATGGTGCATACGTTTAGGGGTTTGATCGGGAATATTTTAATAAATAAAACTGTTCAACGGTGAATTTGAACATTTGAAAGTATTAGAATAATAAAACCTGATGAAAAGTAAATTTGTTGTGGGCACACAACAAATTTACTTCTCATCAGGTTTTAGTATTCTAATAATAATAACCCGTTAAGCACTTGCAAGTGTGTAACGTCTAATGGAGCACTACTTGCATGTCTATCTACACACGCTTCTCAAACAGTGAATAAGTCACAAGTCAGTAAAATCAAAAAGAAAGAGATTCTCCCCACGGACGCCTCGAGCGTCCTGTAGCAGGGTAGCGCGTCTTCCAAAGTGGCGGGGCGGGCCCGACCCGACCCGGCCTCCGCGGCTCATCGCGGGGGAAGCATTTTTCAGAAGCCAATTTGGAGCGAGCATGTTCGCCTTTATACGGCGGCGGGGAGCCGTGTAAGCTGTGGAGCGAGCGCACCTGCCCAATGTGAATGTGAATCAGTAATGCGCCGCGTAAAGTAAGGAAAGAGAGGGAGAGGGAGAGAGGGGGAGAGGGAGAGAGAGATGGGGGGGGGGGCGATAGGGTTTCCGAAGCCAGGAAAAAAATAGGGAAACTCAATTATTGCGAAACCGTCGATGGCGCTCGTCAACCAATCAGGGTTCGGTATTCTGCATTAAGTGTTAAACAATAAATTCTCCGCGTGGCTAATGCAGGTTTCAAGTTTCTATAAACCTCCTCACCCCCTCCATCCCGCGCGCAAACGGGTTATTGATTTATTTATTAATTTTTGATTTTGAGTTACGGTTTGCCGTCGCGTGTGGAGAAATATGAAGCCCCTTGCCTCCCTCTCTGTAGACCCGGGCTGTGGGCAACACAGGTGGGCGTGGTGTGGGTGTGGTCTGAAGCTGAGGCAGAACTTGAAACCGATATTTAGTCGCAGGCCAAGCAGCCCTCACAAAAATCTCACCATAAACGTGCGGGAAGTGATAGTTTATTATAAACCATTCCCATTTCCTATTTGTGCTTCTTTTGCAAGCCCTTCGAAATAACGTTACCATGGTGATGATAATAATGATGTTTATTAATGACAAAACGGGGAATCTCCTCACTACATCAAAGCAGTGCAGGAGCTACTATGCCTTCCCTCTGCCCTACCCACTCCATACCCCACCCGCTCTCTCTCCCCCCTACTAATTGCTTACTAGCCAAATGAGAGGGACAAGGACAGCAACAAAGAGCGACGGCTCAATCCGAACACGGGGCGTGACAGACTGCCTGGTAGTATCAATGTGGCCTCACTCCCACTCTTTCTCTCTTTCTCTCCACCATGCCAGCGTCTCTAGCGCTCGCTCAGCCAGTCGCTCCCAGTGTCTCTCTCACTTTGGCTTTTCGAGACTAATTGGGGCTCTTGGCTCCGAGTCCGCAATTGAGAGAGAAAGGGGAGAGAAGAGGAAGAGATGAATGAGATGAACAGAGAGAGAAAGGGGGGGGGGGGCTGGAGAGTCGCGCGGCACGTTGCCAAAGGTATGAGACAAGTTATCATTTCGGCAAACGGCAAACACTGCACAAAAAAGTATTTACATAAAGAAAAAAATACGGGTACGACTTATTGTGGTAAAGATTGCGCTCTTTTGAGCTGTTTGGAGCCAGCAGTTATAACACCGTGCGGTTTTTATTTCGCTCCCTCAGATCCGTAATAGACACTGTCAGGTAGGTCACCCCGTAATGTACACAGCTGGCGTTTGCATGCATTTGCGTGAAACGAAAGCTGTTTCCTTTTTTTCCTCCTTTACTTTTTCTCTTTCTTTTTTTTCCGCTTCCTCTTTCGCCACGGTGACAGGCGGGGTCTGCTCGGCCCGCCCGGCTCCCAACCCCCTCTGCTCTGCACGCCTCTGCATGTGTTGCCGTTCGCCCTGAAAGACGAGGAGGCCGTGACGTCGAAGAGATTTATTTTGTACTCTAAAGAAGGGAGGCGGGTGGGGCGGGCCTGGCTACGGGGCCAGGGCAGCGGGGGAGGCTGGGAGGAGTGGATGGATAGATGGGTCGGGTAGAGAGATGTATGTATGGATGGATGACCCGACGCCTAGAGCACGTAGAAAGAGGCCTCGTTTGTGTCAACCACGATCCATCTCTCTCTCTCTCTCTCTCTCTCTCTCTCTCTCTCTCTCTCTTCGACTCTCTTTAATGAGCGGGACGAGAGGGCCTGGATGAGGATGATGACAGGCGGCTTCGTGCGCGCCTCGGAGGGATCACGCTGCTCGATGCTGCTTGCCCCCCATTGCTATCGCTGTCGGACCCGGGTGTTTCAATCTCGTTTTCCATTAGCTGGGCAGGTGCTGCCCACATGGGAAAATTCAATTTTCTTTTTCGATTTTGTTGTTGTTGTTGATTCTGATGTTGTTTCGTCGTGCTGCGGCGTGCACGCGAGCATCGCATCAAGCCGCGTCTATTTTCCTCGCAGTGTATTTGGGAGGAAGGTGGAGGAAGGCGGTATCTGACAATCCGCGGGTACCTCCTGGGGAGAGCGGGAGAGAGAGAGATGGAGAGAGAGAGAGAGAGAGAGGGGTGTGGTGTGGTGGGGATGGAGGAGAAGTAGAAGGGTGAACCTCAGGGAGCAAAGCTTCCAGAAGCCATCTCAAGCAAAGAATCGGGGAAGTGTCAATAGAGAATGTATACCCAAGAGCAGAGCGCGGGCAGCGCCACACCAGTCCGGTTCGGCGTCGCCGCGCCGCTGCAGCCGGGGCGCTTGCGCTGAGCCTATTAGCTGGGTGCGCCTAGGGCCCACCGGTACCGGTCCAGAGGAAGCGCGGCGTCCACGTCAACCCCTGTCAGAGTTGCGGAAGAGCAAAGTTGCGAAATCTCCATCAATGCGCGATTTACTAAACTTGGTTGTAAACAAAGTTAACACAAAGTTTACAACTATCCCTGCTCGTAAACATGAAACTCGATCAAATCGTCGGGCGACTGTCTGGCATATCGACCGATTAATAATGATCAAAAGTATAGCCCGATTTTAGATCGTTAGTTTCAAGACACTAGGGGTATGGTCGAGTAGTACAATGAATGACAGCAAAACTAACTGTTCAGAAGTAGGTTAACCTCTATAACTGACTTTAGATGTATTTCTCTGTATCCAAAGGATCGTCCAGAGGGAAAGATGGATACATTCAGATGAAATTTTGCCAGGAAAATTCTTTATTGACAAGTCATTAAGATTTATAAGATTTTATTAAATCTTCCATATTGACATTATATAAAA
>NW_026267235.1:221214-222210 GCF_000697945.3 Frankliniella occidentalis
TAGGGGGGGTTAAAAGGTGAACGCGCGCATGGCTAGGTCTGCGCTGCTAGGCCAGCCGGCCCAAGATTCATGGCGCAGTCTGCAAAGCCACTATCGTGCGTGCAGAAGGGGAGCGGGCGAGAGAGGAGCAGAGAGGCGTTCGGGGAATTAAAGTGGATCCTCATGGCATTAGGGGGAAGGGAAAGAAAGGAAATAGTAAGGAAGTGGCATTATAAGACGAGGACTGCACTGTGAAACCTTCCGAACGACTTTGTTCGCGTCGCCTCGAAACCAAGAAGATTTACCCATTTCGGGAAAAGAAAACTTTAAATTTTCACATAAGGTAAACGTCTCTCCCTCCCCCCACCCTACCGTCATGGTGCTCCTGATTCCAGTCCAGAAGTGCCCCCTCGCCGCTGAGGGCACACCACCCTGCCCGGTCGCGGCCCCAGGTGGCTGGCTGGCTGCCTGGTCGGCGTGTTGGTCGGAAACTTGAGGCGGTGGGCAAGTTTGTGTAAAGCTGGCGCTCGAGCGCTCGCTCCAGGCCGCGAGGCTGCACAAGCTCGCCCCTGTCCAGCTCGGCGCGCACGAATGGGACACGACGAGTGAATGTATCGCGAGAGGAAATCGGGAAAGTTCCAACTTTGGCTCGCAGATAACGACGTTTGCAGTGTTTTGCTATGCAAGGGAGAAGCTTTTCCGTGCGATTTATCTGCAGGGGCAATTAAGTTGCAAACATCTGAAAAAATACACGAAGCGCGCGGCGCCGCGTGGAGTCGGCGCAACAGCCAGCGGCAGTCGAGTCAAAGACGTTCTATCGCCTCGTCTCCCTCCCCCCGGCCACCGACTTGCACATAAAGTCTCTTGCAAAGCTCTTTCCCACAGCGCTTCGTGAGCTTGTTTCAATTCTGGCGGTGCTCCAGGCGTTGGCCTAAATGCTAAAATAACACTTTTGGCGAATCCCCCGGAGACTGAGAGAGAAAGTGAGAGCGAGGGGGGGTGGGGGTGGAAAGAGGG
>NW_026267235.1:222680-227023 GCF_000697945.3 Frankliniella occidentalis
TCTCTCTCTCTCCCTCTCTCCTTTATCGCCGACAAAAGGCTCGCTCGCTTTTTAGCAGATGATACATTAAAAAACCCTTAGACTTAACATGAAGAATATATAAGTAACTATAAGGTGTCAGCGTCAGCTAGCTTTTGCTTTCGATCTCGATATGAGAACCATAAGCGGAGACAGAAAAACAATTTCTTTGGCGCTGAGGGAGCCGTGTCCGAGAGTGTCGCGCCCGGAGGCCGGGCCAGGCCCTTTCCTTTACTCTGCCTAACATTACGGCGCCGGCGCCAGTCATACCCCTTCCCTTGCAGACATAAACAAATGTCAGCTAAATGTGAGAGAATATTAGAACACAAACCTGTACTTAAATTTGTATCATCTGCTTTTAAGAGCGTTTCTTGATTGAGATTTTTTTAGCAGATGATACCTTAAAAACATTTTGACTAGACATAAAGGATAAGTAACTTACAGGTGTCAGCTAGCTTTTATTTAAGGAAAATTCACTTATTAATATTGTATATCAAACAGTTATTTACCATCCCAGAAGCAGGGAAAACGTGTCTCGTCGCAGCGAAATGTACTTAAATGCTTTGCGCCGCGCTAATCCGGCTTTGATTCTAATTCCACACGCGCGCCGCTGTCCGGGTTATGGCTCTCCGGTGAACACTCGGGCGAGCGCGCCGCGCCCCCCAGCCCGGGGGCCGGAGCAGTCCTGGAGTCGAATGAGCAGCCAGTGGCGCGCTGGGGCAGAAAGCAGCGCTTTTGCTGCAAATGCGAGCAAATGGGTACATCTGGTTGATTGAGGCCACTTTTGTGCCGTATTTTGCCGACCGTTTTGTCAATTAGTATCAGGTCTAGTTTCCCGGATAGTCGAAGACGATCCGAATATCCCGGTGGCTTTATTTTTAAGTGTCTGACCCTCGCCTTCGACACATTTAGCAAGGCAGGTCGATTAAAATAATTTATCTGCCCCCTTACATTTTTTTATTTATTTTTTTGTTAAATGTCACGTCCGAGTACGGGACGAGCCAACTCAATCATGTGCGGGTCCGCCACTCACCGCGGTGACGTGGGCGGGGGGCGAGGACCAGGGGTGAGGACAACACACCTCGGGGCCGCGAGGGAGCCGCGGGGGCGCCGGGCCCAGGAGGGGACAGCTCATGAATTTAAAGGGGTGATTACGGCGGTTTATCACCACTGCTGTAACGGAGCGTGGCGCCCTTAATTCATTTCTCGCTTTTCGGGGCAAACGCTTCATCCGCCTGCTTACTAACCTCCACCCCCGCCCGCCCCCTCTCTCCCTCTCTCCTCCCACCTCTATCCTTCCCCAGGCCCCCCTCAATTCCCTCCCTCCACCGCGGTTAGGCTGCGGGTGCCGTGAAGCTGGTGGTACAAACCCCTTTCCGACCACCCCCTACCTGCGCTCTCTCTGGCCGTTTTCGCCCCTCTCTCTCTCTCTCTTTCCCTCCCTCTTTCCTCTTCCAATGGCCGCGGACGCGGTCAGGGCGCCGAGATAATCACGGCCCGGAAATGTCAACATCTTCCTAATCTCTGATTGCGCCCTCCTGCTGATGGCACGTCCCAGACTTTCTCCACTTTCTCCCTCCTCGTCCAAATCGGCCGCGTTTTATTCTCTTTTTTTTTTTGTTTTCAATCGCGCGTCCTCTTAGGCCTACGACTTTTGTTTGAAAATAATTATCCTTTTCCCACCGTTTAACTTTGTTTTCGTTTTTGCTCAATGGAATGTGAACACCGCGCCGATATGAATCAACGTCAGACAAAATTTGCGAGGAATTTGCCGCTCCGATGGAAAGTGATTTAGCCTCGCTTTGTGGCGAGCTTGGTCGTTATCGGCAAATATTTTCAAACGGAAGACAAATGATCTCTCCCCCCCCCCCCCCTTCTACCCCTCGCCGACCCGTGTTCGGGCTGGCTGGCTGTTTTTTACGAGATTTTTATCATTAAAAAAAAACTTTTTGTTGTTTCTGCTCGAATGAAAACGGGTTCGTCAGGTGAGAAACGGACAGGGGGAAGGAGAGGAGTGGAGGCTGCCACAACCATCGCTTTCTCGCTCTTCTCTCTCTTCTCTCTCTCTCTCTCTCTCTCTCTCTCTCTCTCTCTCTCTCTCTCTCTCTCTCTCTTTTTCTCCCACCCTCTCTTCGGCCACGATGAAAGTTGAGAGATGGATAGATATGTGCCGTGACCAAGCGGTCCGTCTGAGCGGTAGGAATGCCATCACTCACACACACTCCCTCACTCACGCACGCACACACACACACACACACACACACGGACGCGAGTGAAAGTTTTCTCTCGGTGGCTGAAAGTTTTGCAGCTCGGCCAGACATAGTGTTCCGCTCTATCGAGGGCGTGTTCGCAACGGGGACCTCGCGGCCACTGCGCTGCGGCCTGTGCGGCGCAGACTATGACCGGTCGAACACGACCACTGCACCATCTCCACATCGACTTTCCCCGGAACAGAACCGCCGCCACCGCCAGCCGGGGCCGGCCGGACCAACTCGTGTGGTGTGAGGAAGGAGCTACATGATTAATAGTGTTAGTTATTATGGGGCTCCCGGGGCGTGGGGCGGCTTGCAGCGTGGTGCGATACATCGAATAAGAGGGGTGTGTGTTCCGTTTGGGGGAGGGGAGCGGGGGAGATGGGTGCTTAGCAGGATGGCCATAAAAGGCACTCCGACCGTTCCGACCGTAACTTACATCCAGAGCCTCTTGTGCTTACTTTGCGGACGCATTATGAAAATACCTGCCATCTCGTTCGGAGAGTGCGCCAACAACCCAAACCCAAAGTTGTGCAGCCTGGCTTTTCCGTTCCGTGCCCCCCCCCCCCCTCTCGGCCGACCTTTCGGGGTCTGGTTTCAAATACTACGTGAAGTTTAGGGGGTGGTCAGGAGTGAGGCACAGGTACGTCATTGTAGTCCATCCATAGAGATCCCATGATATTTTTTCTACCCCAGGGTAGAAATATCATAGGGTCCTACCGGCTCCAATGATGATCCTGATCCTTATTTGGGACCCCGACCCCATCATATTTGTACCCCCCTAAAAGCCACATGTAGTATATTGGAACGACCCCTCTAGCGGCTCTCTCCTCTCTCTGACTCCGCCAAGATGTGCGGCTCCTTGAAGAAATGCCGTCCGCTTTGTGTTCCCATTATCCGGCCGCTCCGCACTGCAGCGTGACTCGGCTGACGACCCGGGCGGGCCGCTCGTCATTAATTTCTCATACCGCATTGTCGCCACGGCGGGCGGCGGTCGAGAGGAGGGTGGTGGTGGAGGAAGGGGGGGGGGCACTCGACGCGTTGGCGGGAGACAAGGCTCGGGCGACACAAAGAACGCCGGGGCTGGGGCAGAAGCAGGGCGCGCGATGCGGCTCCGCGCCACCTGCGCGGGGCGCCCGTCTCTGCCCTACGGGACGGGCGTCATCATGGCAAAGTCCCGCCGAGCCGGAGATATAACTGCAAGACCTCGACCGCGCGTTCTACCGAGGACCCACCCCTCCCCCTGCCCCAAAGCTCTGCAAGCAACGGCAACTCCCACCGGCCTCCCTATAGGAATTTATTTTACGGTCCATTGGCTGCTGCTGTTGCTGCTGCTGCTGCTGCTGCTGCTGCTGCTGCTGCTGCTGCTGATACACTGTGTACGTTTTTTTATTCGTCCCGGGGGAAGGCGATGACGTGTAGGCGTGCGTGGCAGGAGAGGGTCGGGAACTGGGCGGGGGCGGGGGGCTAGGATCCACCCCTTCCAGGCTATGGCTGCAATATTCGCTCAAAATTTATGTACACGTTCTCGATGTGCTTCCAGGTTCGGGCCGGGCGGGCAAACATACGCTACCCCACGTCGTCAGTCAGAGACGGTCCGAGCACCAAGATAGTCCTCACCTTCGTGGTCACCTCGAACAGGTACGCCGGTACGTCTGTGTCAGCCGTCGAGTTACGTACGGTACCCATGAGTTTGGGGCCGGACCCAAAACAGGACCCGTGAATTTTGGGTCCCCTTTTATGGGACCGGTTCCATACATATAGGACCGGACCCTAAAATCATATGGATCTTCTCTGCCATGGGCGTGTTTCGCATCGCAGAGAGGGAAATACGTTGGGAGGCTTGCGCTTAGGGGCAGGGTGCCCCCCCTCCCAATCCCCTCTGCTGTCTGTCTGTCTCTCTCAGACTCTCTTTCTCTCTCTCTCTCTCCTCTCTCGCACACCCTGACACTCCTCCGCCTCGAAGCGCTAAATGCCGCTTGTAGCCCTCGCGCTTACGCCTTGAGGGAGATGGAATGAGGACGACGCCGTCGAGCCATAAAGAGGATTCCTTCTCCCGAGGGGGAGGGCGGG
>NW_026267235.1:227073-229071 GCF_000697945.3 Frankliniella occidentalis
TACATGGTACAAATTAAATAAAGTGTACATGGCATGTATGCTTTAATTAATGTGTATCATGTACACATTTGAATTGACAGAGTATACTTCATAGGAGGGGTCGTGAGGGGCAGGACACTCGTCGGTCTAACTGCCTGGGCAGCCAGCGGCCCCTCATGAATACGGTCACTAGGGTCGCAGCGCAGTGCGTGGCGGGGCTGAAAGTGGCGGGGCGGCCCGCAGCGCGGCGGGAAGGGCGGCCACCCTTGGCATGTAGGCCGGTAGTAAAACCAGCACCGCACTTACTTTTCGGCGGATCGCCTCTGTTGTTGTTCGTGTTGGTGGTGGTGGTCGTATGGTGGGTCGTGGTCGTGGTGGGTCGTGGTCGTGGGGGTCGTGGTCGTGGTGGTTCTTGGTCGTGCGTGCATGGTGCTGCGTGCGTGCTGTTGCTGAAGGATTAACTGCCAGAATCCGTTGTAGAGCTGCTTGACGCTTGGCCGTTTTCTTGGCACTGTAAACAAAACCATATCTTTACGTCAACCACAGTCTTTATCTTATTAATAAAAACTAATATATCTAATATATCTGGCAGGACCCGCTTTTGGAGCAGTGGAAGACGTTGGCTAACACACTCTTCTCTCTCGCACAGACTCCCCCCCCCCTCCTCCAAGTCTAACTCGCCCACGCCCGTTCGTAGCCGGTTATCCTTATAGGCGCCAGATCTAGCGCACTCACGTGCGTGTGTCTGCGTGTTATTCAGTTATACGACAGAGGCAAACCAGGCCGGAAACTTTATCGTCGCTGTTGCAAGCTGTGTGTGCGTGGCGTGCGTGTGAGTGTGTGTGTGTAGAGGGAGGAAGGCGGGGAGAGTCGGTCCCATCGGGAGCTGTCGGGCGCGGCATTATATACACGTTATCATCGGTGGGGTGTGTTTTCACTGTGCTGCACTAACTACTAATTTGTTTGGGAACAGTGTGGCCAACCTGTTCAATAAGCCACCGTTACGACCCCATGCACACACACTCATACACATCTCCCCCCCCCTCTCTCTCTCTCTCTCTCTCTCTCTCTCTCTCTCTCTCTCTCTCTCTCTGCTCACTCTTGCTCACTCACACACACTCACACACGCTGCAGTTTGCCTTTGCCCGAGCCGTCCGTCTGTTTGCTCTCTGCGCTCGCTGCAGAGATGCTGTCCCTGCAGGACTGAGCCGTGTGGGTTCGATTCGATCTCTGTACCCCCACCCACCCACCCACTTCCCCTGGCCTATAGCAACGCCCATAGAATCCACGGGTCATTTCTACTTAATTTTCTGTGCATAAGTTGCAAATTCGAAAGTTGTTCGCAATAACATTGCAGAGAAAGTAGTTCGTGAGCATTTTCCAGTGCGCGTGTCCTGGTCCGTGCCGGTGGCCTGCGCGGCCCCGCGTCGTGCCTACCCAGGCAGGCAGGCGACACGGTGCACGGCCCGCCCGAGTCACCCGGACCGAGAAATTGGTCCGCCTTTGTTGCGCACTTACTTGTGAGCAAGCAGGGTGGGTGCGCGCTGACGTACACAGCTAAAGTGGTCCACCCTTCTTTTGTGCCAACGACGAGGAAACACGGTTCCAAAATGCTTCGCAACAACAACAAAAATCTCGTGGTGAGACTATATGTTATTTTAAACCAAAAACAACTGAGTTATAGAATGACTTCTTTTTGTATGAGGACTCTGTTGACCCATTTTATTTTTAACCAAGGCGCTTTGTTTTGCACCCGTAAGAAATGGTCCTAGAAACAAAAGTGCTTCGGTTCCCCCGCTGAGCACTGAAGCCGACCGGCGTCTCTCGGACGTGTCTCACTCCAAATGACCTGAGCGGCGGCGCCCGTAAAACGCATCCCTTTTGCTCTTTGGGTTTCCGGGTGCGAGAGAGAGAGAGAGAGATGGAGAGAGAGAGAGAGAGAGAGAGAGAGAGAGAGAGAGAGAGAGAGAGAGAGACGCAATTGTGGGAGGAAGGAAGGAAGGAAGGAAGGACGCGACC
>NW_026267235.1:230518-231647 GCF_000697945.3 Frankliniella occidentalis
CCCCCCCTTTCTCTCCATCTCTCTCTCTCTCTCCTCTCTACTGCTCGCTGGTCGTGTTACCGATGATGCTACATCCCCGGGGGAGGAGGAGGACCGCGTCGTATCGTAAGAAACTCAGGCGCGTTATAGCTGGAATTGTGGCAAGAAAGAGGGAGAGGGAGCAAGAGGCTATTCCGCTCCCACCCCTATACTCTTCCTCTCATCTTGTACTAAATCTTGACTGTACGCCAAGCCAAGGATGAGGATGGATTACCAGACCGTTCCACGGTCCCCTCATAAAGTCTTTTTATTGGCATTGGCAATGGACCTGCTCTGACACGGCTTATTTTCATTTGAAATGATTCCCGCAGTTTTACTACTCAATTGAATGATTCCTTTTTTTTTCATGCTGATGCCCTGATAGTCTGGAGGATGGGGAGGGGGCCTGGGGGCTGCTTGCAACTTTATACAGTTCGCTGCTCATTCATCCGCAACAACAACATCAAAAACAACAAAAAGAACAACAACGACGACGACGACGACTCTTCCACTTGCCGCCAGAAGGACCTTATTCCGAAACTCCGAGACAACATTCTTGCAGGCATCAGCCGGCCGGCACGCACCCTTGCCTCTCCATCCAGTCTGCGGCCATTCTCCAGGGCTTCTCCAGCGAGTGCGGCTCCGGCTGCTGCTGCTGCTGCTGCTGCTGCTGCTGCTGCAAGGCCCTGGCGGCGGCGTGGCGTGTCTGGAGACAACACTCGGCTCCGCTGAAAGGGAGAAGCATAGAGGGAAAGACACAGAAGGGGCGATCGACCTCTCGGCCAGACCTCTTGCCTGACCCGGCCCCCTTTCCCTCTTCCCTCCAGTCGTCACGTCACCATGCACTCTCGTGACTTCTCCTATTTCAGCAGTACATTGATCCCGCCGACGCGATATTGCAGCGCTGTCATGCCAGGAGGCCGCTCCATGAAAAGATATGCCCCGATATAGTTGTGGGATCCAATGCTACCCTTGCAAATAAGATGTGTTTTGTCTCCCTTTTTTTTTCGCTACGTATTGCTTTCTGGCAGAGTGCCTTTGCTTCGACCCCCTTAACGGTGGGGGGTATGGTACAAGACCAGGCGGGCAGCATAGGGAATCATGGAGGGTG
>NW_026267235.1:241085-243863 GCF_000697945.3 Frankliniella occidentalis
GCTCTCTCAATCCCTTCTCCCCCGTGCTGCGTCACCCATGCGATGGAGACAATTAATGGGGAATGAAATGATGAAAATTAAAAGGGGGTGGGAAACTTTTTTGTTTAATCTCACTGATAAATAGTATAATTATTTTACAATTCGTGCACCAGCAAGCAAAGATTTTTTTTTGTCATCCAACAAAACAGAGCCCCTCTGATTTCCCGACATCTCTAAGAAGTCCATAAGTTAGTGCAAAAGGACGGAGGTGTCTTACGCTCTACCGCCGCCGGCAGGCCAAGAAGGTCCAATAAGAGGCTCCCGTCGAACGAAGTTGGCGGAGGGCGGGAGGACGAGCATGCTTGTCTTGGCTGACAGAGTAAAATTGCTACTGCGGGATATTCGAAGCCGGGGGGAAGCGCTGGAAAAGAAAGGATAGGGAAAACGAAATCGAATTAAGCAATCTCTCCAACGGCCATTCGTAATATCTCCAATCAGCGACCGGAGCCTTTGACAGAACCCGTCATTATTTGATTACTCGACTCTCTGCAGAGCGGAGCGGGCTGCGTCAGGACTGGGCGACGGGGCGGGTCGGACAGGCGCGTGTTCTGCTTCCACCTTCCAGTGCTCGAGGAGGGCGAGGAAAGGCCCACACTGCAGGCGGACTGGCGTGCTCCGCCACCTTGCAATGGGATTACGCCCTCTCCACGCTGTTTTCGCCAAGATTTGAAAATCCTTGGAAACTCCGGCCGAGAGAGCGAGGGAGGGTGTGGGAGCGGATGGGTTGTGCCCCCCCCCCCCTCTTTCCGTGTACTTCATCCGCCTACGTACCGCCCCGCTCCGGCTGGCTGAGCGGAGATGGGGGTGTGGGGCGACCCCCTCCCCCCCCCCTGCCTTTGGTTCCCCCCGGATGCGACGCGGCACGGCGAGAGAGATACATCCGGCTGTCCAGTGCGTTGGGGGCCGGGGGACCACCGGCGCGATCTCTGTGTCACTCCCCATCCCTCAACCCCCATCCCTCCCCTTTTCTCGCCAGGCCTTCCTCTGACCGGAGCGCCCCGGGCTGAACCCATGTGTGCCTGTTACTAGATGGGCCGAAACAAGCGCGGGGGCATGCGAGAGGAGGGGAGGCGAGCAGGCGAGGCTCCATGGCACGGCCTTTTGCATGCTGGCCGGGCGCTCTACGGTGACCAACCGATGTAGGACTACCATACCCGTCATTTACCATACCGCCCCAGCTCCGGAGGGTGTGGCACACTATCACCTACAACGCTTCAGAATGCAAACACGATTAATAAGCACAAATCTCTCTTTCACGAAGTTTTTCTTCCCTGGTCGGCGGACGCCCCCCCCCTCCCCTTGCTGCAATTAATCCAACCACGGTGACGCAGAGGTAGATAGCCCTTCCCTTCCCCTCGCCGTCTCTTTGAAGCATCCCCTCCCCTCTCCCCCTTCCGACACATTCGCCTCGTATCTCGCCAGCCGTTTGGCGCGCTCCTTACCCCTTCCCTGGTCCAGGCAGACATCTCTATCTCGCTAGCGAGCTGCCGCTCTGTTGTTGTTATGTCTCAAGATAAAGCCAACCACGATACTTCGTCGTTATTTATACATGTGGCGCGTCGTCTCGGCTTTTATTTGCGTATATATGCGTTGTTATGCTACAAAGCCATCATTTTGATTGTACAACTTCCCATTCGATGTCGTGATGTGCGCCTTTCGATTCGAAGTTAGAGCGACGAGGGAAAGAGAAGACCAGGAGAATGGGGGGTAGGGAAGGCAGAAACACGTCACCATGACAATTACAGGGCTGCCAAACTACCGCTGCAAGGAAAAAGTCCTCGTCTGGCAACGACATCCGAGCTCGAGCCTTGCTGGATGCTGGCTCCGTGGAGAAGGATCGGCGAAGGTAGGAGCGCCCAGTCCCTCCCCCACCCCTCACTACCGCTCTTCCCTTTCCCTCCTTTCTCTCGTACTTACCTCCTTCTCACTTTCGTGGTGGATGTACCTGCAAGGTATTGATAAAAGAGTTTCCATTTGATCTATTGTGTTCGTCTTTTGTTGCACATGTTGTTAAACCATAGAATGCTATCTCTTGGAGGAGAGCAATGCCCAGTGGCTCCAAACTGCTGCTGGATAGGATAGGTCGGCCGGCCGTTTCTCGTGGGGTGTTAAAAGAAACTTAGGGGGTGGACTCAGCACACCCTAAGCTTGTTGCATTTTGTTGAATCTCCTTTTGTAAAAAAGGATATATTATTGCACGAGAAAGCCCCTTTAAAAACTTCAAAGAAAAACGTTTACAGCGGCAGTGCGTACAGCCATACACCAGGTAATTTTGCACAACTTCTTGTCCTCGGATGAGTGCGGAAATCCCCAAGGAGCGAATCCTTACGCCATCGAAAAATTTAAAAAAAGTTAGAAAAGTTAATTTGAGTGTTGTATACGTTGTATAGTGTAGTACATCCCATGTACATGTACACGAGAAATAAATGGGTACGCGCGAGAGCGAGCAAGAGGGGAAAATAGGGGGCGGGAGGGGAAGGGAGGAACCGGCTAATGATCTCCGCTCAGCCAAATTATGTGACGGTGCGTTATTTGTTCTCCGGCGTGCTCATTCGACCGGCAAACCAGGAAAGGGACGGGTATACGAGGGGAAGGGGGCTGCAGCAGGCGTGGTGCGCAAGCCAGGTCGTCGCGGGGGGAAGGGGGACGTGCCACCACCCCCCTTCCCCCGCCACAGGTGCGAGGTGTAATTTATGGAACCCCCTCTTCTTACACGGACGGTGAGCAGTAAGGGGAGGA
>NW_026267235.1:248123-249270 GCF_000697945.3 Frankliniella occidentalis
TGGGCGGTGCGGGAGAGAGTAAATCCCCCTGCCTCCAGGACTGTCTCCGGTGGCCGCGCACTGCAGGGGTGTGGCGGGCAGGGCTGCGCGGGCGGGCGGACCGCCATTCGATCCGTATTCGAACGCGGCCGCAGCCGAAGCCCACCCCGTGCAGGCGCGTCTGGGGGCCGCGTGAGGAGGTGGGAAACCCCTCCGACCTCGACGCGGCATGCTTTGACGGGCCTCGTTTTTCTCGTAATTACGTACATTTTAGGTTCTCCGTGTTCAGGAGAGATGCGGCGGCTGTACGGACTGTTGATCTCTGCAAAACTCTGGACAAAAGTTAATCAGCGACTCGAGGATCCTCCTTTCATTTTCACTCAACAAAATCCCAAAACTTCGCAGGTAAAGTGCTGGACTCGTCCTAGTTTCCTCTAACCGTCGATCGCGCAGGCCTCCACACTATTTGCTCACTTCTCTCTTTTTTTCTTTTCCAACAGTGGTGGCTCCTCTTTTCTCCAAACATGCCAACTATGCGAACGGGATATCGTAATCGGGTGGGGTGAGAGTGCGGAGTGCTGCACTGTGGGATCAGAAAGGATATTGGAGGAAGCATCTTGAGGCGCACAGAATAGTTTGGTGGGTACAGCGGTGGGGATCGAGTGTGAGAGAGGGAGAGACCGAGAGTGGGAGAGAGAGGGAGAGAGAGAGAGAGAGAGAGAGAGAGAGAGAGAGAGAGAGAGAGAGACGTCGCGAGCAGCGAGGGCCGGGCTAGCCGACGGAAACTTTCCAACTAGACGACGACGCCTTGCGGTGCCACAGCCCTTCCTTCCCCCGTCCCCAACCCCACCCCGCCCGGGATGATACCATACCTGCAGCGCTCCACCCCCGCTCCACCCCCCGCTCCGCCCCCACTCCGCCCCCGCCACGCCCAGGCGCCGTGTTCGCAGCAGGGATGCCCAGTAATAAAACGGTGCGCTCGGCTCGGCCCCGCGAGGCGGCGGCTGCCGCTGGCACCTGCAGGTGTCGGCCGAGTGGCCCTCGCGGGAGCTGCAGGCAGGTGCGGGCGAGATGCGACGACGACGTCGCCGTCATTGAGGGGGATATCGCGTCGCATGCCAAACATGGCTATGGAAATGAAGCGATGGGGGAAGCGAAGGATTAATGG
>NW_026267235.1:249320-251626 GCF_000697945.3 Frankliniella occidentalis
CCCCCCACACCCTCTTGCTCTCTCTTTCTCTATTTCCCTCCAAATCACTCTCTCAATTTCTCCGTCTTTGTCACTCTCCCTGCCTCTGACAATCAAGCGCTTACGTTCTCTGAACTTGAAAGTTACCTGACGCCTAAGCCTCTTCCAGAAACTGCACCACAAGCGCGCCTAATGGGACACCAGGCTGGACGATTTGGTAGAAAATAGGAATACTAAAGTTGGCAATTTAAAAAATAAGACAACAATTGCATCAGGGTATGCTGTATATTCACGATTTATTTGTCCAGTCAAATTATCGTCCTGAAAGATCGGGGGAAAAAGATCTCCCTCTGTCTCTGCCTTGTAAATTCTCTCCCATCCTTCGTTGCTGTCGCTGGTAGTTCGCCAGTGGTACTGGTAATCCGATACACTCCAACCGCAGGAGCAGCAGCGCGGACCACAACGGAACGGCGTGTGTGCAGTGCCGTGTGCAAGCTCACATGTGTGTGTGCGCTGGTGAGTGTGTGCGAGAGAGAGACAGATAGTGCGAGGGGGAGGGGGGTAAGGCTCTAGGTTCGCTGAATGGGGAGGAGGTACTCCTGAGTAAGTAGGGACCGCGCCCTACTCGGATCACGCGAGGAGCGCGTCGTAATGACGGAGTCCACTTTACTCCTCTCCCCCCCTCTCTCTCTCTCTCTCTCTCTCTCTCTCTCTCTCTCTCCCTCCCTCCCTCCCTCCCTTATACGCTCTCACTCGCTCGATCCCGCTCCCCACTTTCCCACTCCTCCTAAATGCGGCCTGCTGTGCGCTGCTACATATGCAGGGGGATTAGGGAGACAAACCTCGTGTGCGCACCAGCCCCATCCACCCATCCATCCATCCATCCATCCATCCACCCATCCAATCCATCCATCCATCCATCCATCCATCCATCCATCCATCCATCCATCTATCCATATCTACTCCGGAAACCCATGGACACCCAATAAGTGTGACCGGGTGTTATCCTACCCGCACGACACCATCTCCCCTTGAGTACTTTACATCGAGGGTGCACAGCAGCTTGCGACGTTGCACAACCCTAGCGTAGCCGCTATTGACAGCTTCCTGTTGTCTTACCATTTACCAGTTGTACGGGAGGGAAAGAGTTATGTATAGTCTGCCATGGGACATGGGAGGTGTCAGGACATCATACCTTGATTGAGCAAATAGTAAACTAAACTGCACAGAACAAGGCTTAGCCTCACCGAAGGTATCCAGCAGCACACGGTAAGAATGACACCTTGGATTTCAAGAGATCTACTTGGATTTCAAGACAGTTTTCAAGGAATCTACTTGAATTCCAAGATGTTTTTTACCATGTTTCTGGCGTCGTATAACTAAAGTCAACAATTTCTGGGCACCCGCATAGACGATCAAGGCGAACGAACTAACGAAAACAGCACACCTCAGCGTTGCGTGTTTGCCCCCCCCCCCCTCCGACGCGAAATTGACGAATAATACTCATTATTTTCAATGACGAACTATTCGTGACAGATTGTTATAGTGAAATTATGAAATTCATTAACAGTGACCCATCCTCCCATCCATCCCTTATTCCTCTCCCTTTCAACTCGTCGAGCCGGTAAGGTGGTTAGTTAGACAATGTCGGCCCAACTTGAACCCCCCACAGCTCCACCACGTTCCACCCCTTACCCCCTTCTCCACCGCAGACCACAGACTCCCAACGAACCATGACCTGTCGAGGGGATGGGGGTGAATTCTGCGTGCGGAGCGCGAAACCGACCCAGAGCGAGATGATGCCTGCCTGCCTGTCTATCTGTTTGTCGTCTATCTGTCCGCGAAGTGAAGCATGTCGCCTTCGAGGATTAGGTTCGCATTTGGATTCCCTTTGCCCGTCAAAGGGCAAGCCCAAGGAAGCCAATCCATTATTGGCGAGGAGGTGGGGAAAAAAGACGCCCATTCCCCTCCTCCTGTCCTGTCACATCTGTCTATCCGCTTCGTCTATCCCTCCCATCCCTCTCCGTCCTACACAGGGATAGAGGGCGCCGGGCGACGGCCGCTCCCACCGCCCAAGCGCTCTGTCTGGTTTTTCAGTCCGATGAAAGACCGCGAGACCTCCTGCAACTACAATTTTTTTCCCCCTACTTTCCCCATCTTTTTGCAGGAAGCCTGTCTGTGATTCGCATGGTGATCCCACACGGGGTTAGCCCCGCCCCACCACGCCCCGCCACGCCCCGCTACGCCCCGCCACTCTACCCTCGCCTAGACTCTTTTCATTCTATTTTGATCCCCTTTGCGGGGCCTTTGCATTCACACAGAGATAG
>NW_026267235.1:259777-260884 GCF_000697945.3 Frankliniella occidentalis
CCGAAGCAGCCGTGCTGGGTAGGCCACACATGCTGGGTAGGCCACACACTCAGCAGGCCGACGGGTTGCCTATCCCCGACTCGTTGGGCGCTTTGGGCGGACCTGCTCTGCTCCAAACCCACAGACTATTACAACAACTTGTCTTCGAATTCTGTACGCCGCTCTTCAAAAGAATCTCGTGCTGTCACAGTTTGAAGAGAAGGTCTTCCTTTTTGCGAACGAGATCATGCATTAGTACGAACGAATTGTCTTCGTGCTATTACAGCACATGGCTCTCCCTATTACAGTAAACGCAACATTCTAAATATGAAGGGTGGCCTTGCGAGGATTTCTTTTTTACTTGCCCATCTTGTCCGTCCTTTGCTCCTGTATGAGCTAAAGCTATATATTTACAGCATGACTTTGTTTTTTGATGGGGGCTGGTGACATCTTGTATAATCGAGTGTGTCTCCTTCACCAACAGGCTGCTGCCTCTGTCACTCACACACACACACACACACACACACACACACACCTATCTCTACTTCACCCCCGTTCGCTGTGCCCAGGGACACGTCCGGGCTAGCGGGTCGAGTTCTCACGTACCCGAGTACATATCGGGGCTGCTCCGCTCGACTGGAAGGAGAGGGGTAAAAGAGGAAGGGAGCGAAGAGCCAAGTTCACCCCCCCCTCCCCCCCCACACACACACACACACTCACCCCTCCCCACGATATCAAAAGTCCTGGTGGATAGGAGGACACATAACATTCCCCCCGCTCGGCGCGGCTCCGCCCCGTTATACACTTGCGGAGAGTGTGACGGTCGGGTAACGCAGCCGAGTGGACTCCCTCGCAAAAGTAGTGGCCGGACTCGAACGGACGGGGACGGACCGCACACACTGCTGGCCCCTCGGCGGCCGACCCAACCAGGAGAATCGTCAAGATCCCGAGGGGAGATATATATACTACATATAAGATGCCGAAGAGGCCTCACTTCACAAAGTGCCGGGGAGGGTGGTCCTTGGTTCCCCCTCCCTTCCCTCCCTCCCTCGTATTTGAAAACGAAGTAGAATAAAAAAACAAGCTGGGTTTTTGCGATGAATAGTAAATCAGTCCGCTAATGTGCAC
>NW_026267235.1:260934-262944 GCF_000697945.3 Frankliniella occidentalis
AGCAGCAGCGGCAGCAGCTCCGAGGGTGGTGGACCGCTGGACCGCTACCGCCGGGCTGGACCCGCTAGTAGAGCGGCGGCGGCGTGCCGGAGGCGGCAGGGGAGGACCAAGCCGGGGCCGGGCCGGGCCGGGCGTATGCTCGGGCAGGAAGTCCGCCGGCTGCTGGCGGGGCCGCGCCGGGCAGGACGAGGCAGGACAGAGCCAAACTGACGTCGTGTCGGGTCGGATTCACACAGGACTAGGACTTGGAAGAAGAGAGGGGGAGGGGGGAGTGAGGGGCCCTGGTGCTGGCCGGCGGTGGCGTCAGCCGGCTGGAAAGATAACCCATGCAGACTGTACGCCCCCCCCCCCCCTACGGGATATAAAGTGGGATGCAAATTTAGATGCCGTCACAAGTTTGCGCGTTTTCCTTGCGCGCGGAGTCTGCGAACACCCCACCGCGCCTCCGCCGCCTAACCGCGCCCGCCTCCCCCCGCCGCGCACGTATAGTAGTGTGCTTCCCCCCGCCCCTCCGGCGCTGCGGTCGACGCTCCTTATGACGCTATAGCGACGCCATCCCGCGCCCCTGCTGCGGGCGGTGGCGTGGAGGGGCGGGCGGGGGTGCTCATAACGGCGCGAGGATCTGTCCCGGCTGACCGCTACACGGCGCGCGAGGGGGCGGCACCGGGGGGCGGCAAGGGGGCGGCGGGGGCCGTGAGTGACGGCGGACCTAACAGGCCGTGAGCGTGCGGCACCACACGGCCTCTCCCGGCCCCGCCGGGGCACAAGGACGCTCACACCAACACAACACACACACACACGCGCACGGAATTTAATAAGGACAATCCCGCTCCCTCGAAATCACGAGAGAATCAACTGGAACAAACAAACACTCGCACATAATTTTGAACTGCACTCGAATTATTGTGTGGTGAAAATTTCTGCTTTCGTTTCGACTTCAACTAATATGGCTGATTAGACAAGCTATAACTGAAGTTTCTTTCCATGTTTGTTAGATTTCCAGTGTAGGCAGGGCCTACTCGGTGGCCTTATTCGCACACGTGTGCCCCCGTTCCCCGCCGGCCCCTCCTCCCTCCGCCCCCTTCGGTCTTTTCCAGCTCGCAGTCCCACCTGTCCCGTCCTGGGCCGTGCTCCTCGCATGAGTACTGCAAGCCGGTCTGCAAACATCATAAGCCTACGGAGGGGAGCAGAGGGAGCGGGGCGGGGTAGGGATGTGTACTCCCGTCGACTCGGAACGGCCCCCACCACTCTCCAGCCGAAGCAAGTCTTGCTGGCCGCCCCGGCCCCGTCGTGTGCGGTGTGGTGGCGACGGTCTCCGCGCGCTCAGGCTCAGCCTCCGACGAACGTCAGGAATGCGAGCGCGCCGGATGATATCAGAGGTATGTGGCGACGAAGAAGCCGGGGAGGAACGAGAAGGAATAATAATAATGATACGATACTGTGTGTGTGCGTGTGTGGCAGGTACGCCCGTACGCACCCAGCAACGCACGCAGCGACGACGCCGCATCCGCAGCTTGCTCTGCTGTCACTCTGTCCCCGGCAGCGCAGCTCTCGCGGGACCTTCCATGGCAAACCCACAGGCAGAGAGCACAGCAGCCGCGACGTTTCCACTAGGCAGGGCGTGGCGTGGCGGGGGCGCACCCCCGCTGCAGTCAGTCGGGCAGCGACCACAGCATGATGCCCCTGCCGCTCGTTGTGTCCCCCCCCCCCCGCCCTCTTATACTCCCGACTACAGTGCCGCCCCCACAGCCTCTGTCACAAATCATATAACAACCAGTTCTCGGGAATTCTCGGTGTAAAAGTCCCGCCCCTTTCTCCCCCCGCCGACAGCAAAGTGCTTATTTGGCCTGCCGCCCTCCCCTTTCAGAGGCTCGCGGGGTCGGGCCGGGTCGGTCGGGTAGTTCAGCGATGACGCGGTTAATTCCCTCCCCCTTCTCCCTTTTCCTCCCCCTATCCTCGGTGCGGCGCTGTGTGGACTCCAGTCGTACGCGCAGCGGCGGCGGCGGCAGC
>NW_026267235.1:263219-263979 GCF_000697945.3 Frankliniella occidentalis
CCACCGGTCTCTGGAGCAGCAGCGCCCTTTGCATGGCCGGCCCGTGGAGGGCGAGGCAGGGAGTGGTGTGGCGTGGCGTGGCGGTGGTTTTCATTAAGGGCGGAGGAACAGCTCCCCGGGCCAAGTTATGAGTGGGGTGGGGGGGGGGCACTGGGTGGAGGGAGTGCACCGGCCGACTGAGGGAACGCCATGTTTAGGGGCTTTAATTGTGCCTAACGAGAGACAATCATGCAGCACGCAGCAAGGGAGGATGGTCGGGCTGCTGCTCGCTGCTACGGGCGTTACTTTCCTGGAGAGGCTTCGATCTGGAGCAATCTCTTGCGGGAGGGACGCCCGCCCCACACCCCATGAACTGCTTTGTGTGGAAGGGAAAACTGAGAGAAGCAGCCTCTGCGGGTGGAGTCTATACTTTCAGTCCGAAGCTGGGTCCCTTCATCCATTGCGGTGTCACTCAGACTCTCTTTACAAGCAGGCGTGGGAGGGTGAACTTTGATGTGAGGGTGAACTTTCATCCTATGTATCAGCGTCGATCGCGGGACAGTTTTCCAGGACGACCGGTGGGGTGGGCTGGGGAGGGGAGGGGGGCGTTCTGCTGGAGCTCTCCATGGATAATGCGGTGCAAGGCAGGCGCAGCGCGTGCAGGACGGCGGCTGTGGCCGGGAGCGACACGTCCTCGGCCCGGGGAGGGGAGCGGGAGCGGAGGGCACAGTGTGTGCCGAGCTGGGCCCTTTGAAAGAGCAGAAGCAGCAGCGGCAGCAGC
>NW_026267235.1:264684-283937 GCF_000697945.3 Frankliniella occidentalis
CGGGGGGTAGGGGGGATGGGCGCTTATTAGCACGCGACGCCGGAGAAATTCTTAATATCATTATGAAAATATTTCCGGCTTTAATGAGCTTTTTCGCGCGAAAACGAGTGAACTGCTTTGCGAAGCCTCTGCCCTCCTGTTGCTAAAGGAAGTCAGCTAGGAGGTTGGAGCAAGGGCGCTGAAAGGGTGTCCGGGATGGAGACCAAGAGCTCGAGCGAGAAGGGTTAGGGGTGGGGGGGTGACAGAAATTATGGGAGAGGCCTCGGAGAGGACGTACCGTACGTGTAGGGGTAGTGCGAGGTTCTGGAGAAATTTGGGGCGCTGCTCGGCGTAGTTCCGCTGCTGGAATGGGGTAGGGGGCGGCAGGTATACAGCAGCATGTGGCGCTCTAGCGACCTTGTTAATTCACATCATCACAGCGGGTCCGGCGCACCTGTGACCCGGGCAGGTGGGGGGTTGAGGGTTCTAGGGGGACTTGCGCCCATCCCTAAGACCTGCGTAGAGTAGGCCCCTTCCGTGGAAGGCGGCGCGGCAGTTGCCCCCTCACCTGGGCCCCGCGCCGCGCCCAACAGCGAACGTCTACGACTACACCTGAAAGAAAGGGGCATGTGTGGCTTTGTCGGACAAGAAAGCTTTTGTGCTCACAAGTAATAGCTACTTGCCCCCCCCCCTCCCAAATTTCATCATATGTAGAGTGTATTTCTGCTAACGGAAGACCAGCATTTGTAGGTAAAACATAAAAGTTTCTTGATTAGTCGAGCCGTCACCCCTCATCACCTTCGAGAACGTAGAAACGGGAAGCAGTGGACCGATTGTTCGGGAACGTTTACGTTCTGCCCGCTTTTCTTCTACCTCTGTTGACCGAAGTGCACTATTTTTCGTACCGGTTGTGGCGTGGCGTGGCGTTGCGCACCACAGCAGACGCCAGAGCGCGGTGCGACACTCACGCACTCCTCAGACTCAGTCGCCACAGTCCAGCCGTCCAGTCACACCTCAATCGCCGCCCAGTTCACGTCGTCAACATGGCTTGCAAACGGGCGAACAGCCCGCGCTCCGGAGCGTCTCTCTCTCTCAACATGGCTTGTCCACCAGCAATTCGGGTCAAGACTGATGTGTTTCACCATGCCCCACCTCTGCGCTCGATCTTGAAATCAAAGGTACGTCACAGTCGTCATAAGTTCACTACACACCACACTAAGTTCGCGCGATTTGTCGCTCCCATGATACCCGCGCTGTCTGCCCTCGTCTTCCCAGTCGAAATCATCTATAGTCTCGTTAGCCCATAGTTTCGGGGTCAGATTGAAAGTGCATTTCCGCTGTAACAATGAGAAGAAATGAGGGCTCACTCGTACTGATTGTTCGCTTTTGTGTTTGCAGAACATGCAGCAGATGCCAGATGAGGTTTTGGCGAGGGTGATGGAAAACTTGGACGTAGAGCAGCTTTTCACCTGCCGGCTTGTCTGCAAGAGGTTTCGCGACTTCGTCCGCCACCCGGCCGTGTGGAGGTCGAGAGACATTGACGCCTCCAGCCCCGTCCTCGGCCTGGCCCCCCTGGTGCAGTTGATGAGGTGCGAGGTGAAGCACTTGGAGAGCCGGCCGAGCCAGCCGCCGCCGTACGCGACCACGGGGTGCGCCGCCGAGGAGCTGGAGCTCGACGTCCACGAGGACGCCTGCGTGCTGGCGGCGCTCGTGGTCCGCAACCAGGAGAAGCTCGGCCGGCTACGGTGCGTACAGGTACGCTACTCGCCCTGCGACGTCGGCGCGCCCATCATGCTGGAGACCCTGTTGTCGACGGCTGGCCTGGAGAAGCTCGTCGTGAGGCAGACCCTGGCTCCCTCCTCCACACCCAGCACGGCGGACGGCCCCGTGCTCTACAAGAAGGTGACGTGCGCGCCGTCCTTGGTGTCCTTTGATTGCGAGCTGTTCACACGGGAGTCGGAGGACTTCTGCAAGATCATCCTCGGGGGTCACGCCGCCACCCTCGAGGAGGTGAATTTGTGTGGGGATTGTGACTCGTTCTACTACCTCACCCTCAAGTCCAACATCAGCTCCTCGTCAGCGCTGGCCCCTCTGCTCGCCGCCTGCCCCAAGCTCCGCTCGCTCAAGTCCCCCTTGCTCCCCGGGATGGCCGCCGTCGCGGCGTGCAGCTCGCTGAGAGCGGTGCACTTCCCCGTCAGCGAAGATATGCGGCATGCGGTCCAGGACGCCGCCGACCTCCTGAGCCGCGCCACGCAAGTGCGGGAAGTCACCCTGGACTACGTGAGCTGGGCGTCGCCCGAGGTCGACGTGGGGCTGATTCGGAACATGGGGCCGTCCGTGGAGTCCCTGACAATCAGAGACGTGAGGGACTGTGGCCTGCGACAGCCCCTCGAGCGCCAGCGCGAGGACCGCCTCAAGTCGCTGCCCCGCGCCCTGCCCAACCTACCAACTCTTCGGCGCCTCGCGGTATCGGTGGCGTCCTGGTACGACGAGCTGGACGAGCTGCTGTTGGGCCTTAGTCCAGATAGTGCCCCGGCCCTGCGGACCCTTGTCCTCGAGGAGTACTACAACCTGGCGTCGCACGCCTGCGCTCACGCCTGGGTACACAGGGACTCAGTGAGAAAAGTACTCAGAGCCAACCCCACGTTAAGAGTAAGTGTACCTAACTTACCAAAGTGCTGTCCTGAAGGAGAAGCATGCAGTGAGTGTGACCGCTGTGATTTCTCAAAATCATCTGAATGTCAGAAGTTATCTGCTCGTGTTTTGACATTTAAAATTTAGTCAATTTGATTTTCATTAATAATACCTTGCTTTGCACTTTTTAATCGTGGTCCAGAAACCTAGTCGCTTATGTGTTATTTTGTCAGTGATTTGTTTTATATTGTGATTATGCCACAGTTGCGTGTACTCTTAGATCATATTGTTGCTCCCTGGGTTAAAAAAATGTGTCAAACGTCTCAGACAGCGGAATGACCGAGTTTCTCTGCTTGTTAATCATGCAAGTAAGTCTGCCGTCTCAGTATTTTCTCTATATTTTAGATGTTTGTTCACTTTATTCTGTATTGAATTTTATCAGTTGTTATTTTATACCTTTCACTTATAGATTATGAATAAATATATTTTATGAATTTTACACATTGAGTGTTGATCTCCAAAGTACTTGTGCTCTTTTAATTCAACGTTAATAATAATTTTACGGCAAACTAATCTTTCTGAAAAAATAATTTCACCCACATATAACCTTTATTTTCAAAATTCGTTACTTTCAAGAATAGTAAGCTAAGTAAGCTAAAAACTACATGCAAACATGGTTGCAACAGGTTTGCGCAATTCTTGTTTCATTTTTTTTTTTTTTTTTTTTAAGCTAAAAACTACATGCAAACATGGTTGCAACAGGTTTGCGCAATTCTTGTTTCATTTTTTTTTACCAAATAACTTCAGGACAGTAATGGTGGGGTGTGAGGGTTTGAAATTCGGGCATTTCTCTAATAAGGCAAAAGGTTCGCACTACTGTATCTCAAGCAAGCAGGATACAGGAAGGGTCGGGTTGGGCTCATTGCCGCCGCCGGTATTCGAACTCGTCGCCACCGAGCCCAGCGCGCCCAGGACGCGTGACGCCGCCGCCGCTCCCTATCCTCCGAAAATAACAATGGCATTCCTGTCGTGCCTCGTGGAGGGGTTCGTAAGGGGGTAGAATTGAGCTAGGGGCAGATAGGATAGGCCGTGGGCGTTAGGGTGGGGAAGGGGGAGGGGAGGGGGGTGAGCATTCCGCTCGTGATTGGTGAGCGAGTGGAGCGGAGGGAAATGTCTGTTTAAACTGTGGGTGTGGGCGCGCTCAGTGTGGTTGTTCCCGCACAACCCCGTCGTGCGATTGAGGTCCCCTAACTTTAAAAACTTTTGATCCCGGATTGAGCACGCAATTTATTCCTGACTGGGTCTACTTCGACCGCAAATTTTACGAGTCTGGTGCATGCTAGAGGCAAAAAATTAATCGGTCCCGTGTTCGGGACATTACTGGCTACGGGGAAAAGATCAAAGAAAACTTTCACATTTGCTGTATCCGTTCCAAGGAAATTGTTTTTCTCACAAAGACCTCTTTATGACTTACGAGGTCACAATGAGGTATTCGTGAAAAACACATGTTCCTTGGAGTTCGTCGGAAAAAATTCTCGATGATTATCATTTTTGGTAAGAACATGCCTAGCGTTAAAATGGCTGGAAATCGCTGAAATAGGCGTGACGGACGGACATTCTTGCTTTTCGTAACTGCCACTACTTCGGAACACAGCGCTCCGTGCGGCCGCCACAGCAGCCTGAGCCTGGTCGATCATCAGATGTGTCAAATCAACACTTGTTGACGGATGGCGGAGAGAAGATGTGTGGTTTAGATCGTGCAATGGTGCAGGAATTGGGATCGGTAAGTTTTGATATTTCTATCGACGCTCGATGACGGACGTGTTACGTTAGTGTTAATAAAGCTCCTTTGCTGTTTGTGTTTAGTTATCGTATACTGACTTTTGGTGGACTGACGGATGGACTGATGGACTGACCGGCGGGTGCTATAGCAAGGACGCAAGGTTTCTGAAACGAGGTGAGTAGGAGGTCGTATTCTGATTCTGATTACGTATTCGATTGCTTTGTCTATCCAGGGACACAAGAAAATGTGCACAATCTATGTTTTGAATGAGAAAAACGCCCCCTGATTTCGTACGTGTTGTACGACGACGTAGTCGTCTGATTTCATCCTATTGTCTGTCCGTCACGTAAATTAACATGGAGGGGGGGGGCTTTAGTATTCGAACCACTGACCCTACTATGTGTGTTGATCGCGGTACAAAAAAAAAATCCGTCTTTAGATTCCCTGAGAGTTCGCAAAGTGTTCAAATATTTAGAGATATGCTAAAAACTGCGAAAAAAATCGTACAAATGTCCATCCTACACGCGTATGGCTTTGCCCTATTGCTGTGTTTCGCCTTGTTACAGCCCGAAATCTGTGCGTTATGTCACGCTCAAACAGAGGGCGTTACAATTGCGACTTGCGCCCGTGTTTTCCTTGGCGGCGGTGGACCTGCGTAGTTGAGACAGCCCTGCGCTCGCCGTTACGCCTCCCTGACGAGGCAATCTGGCGGACCGCTATGACCCATCACAGCCTACACTATCGCCCCCAGCGCGGGGTGATTGGGGGTCGAAAAGAGATGGGGGGGGGGAGGGGTAGGGGGCAAGGTAGCTCCGGGAGGGGACAGAGCGGGGGCTGTGCGACCCGTCCTTAACGGCCAAGGGGCCAAGTGGCCTCTCTGATTGGCCAGGGGTAAAAATAAGGGGGTAAACGGGGGAGGTAGAGGACGCGGGGGGGGGGGGTAGTTTAATAACGGCGGCGCCGATAGCGCGGCGGTGGTACCCCCCAGGGAAAAACTAGAGCGGCCGGGGAAAGGGGAGAAAGGAAAGGGGGGGGGGGCCACAGGCGTCGACGGAAGTGTCTTGTTTTATGATCGGGCGGGGCTGGGCCGGCGGGCGGGGCTCCACCCCCACAGGACGACGCTTTGGGGGAGCTTTGTGGTCGCCGGGAATGGCGGACGGGGGTAGGACTCGGGGGCGTCCAGGGCTTCGCCCAGACGGGGCAGCGCGGCGTCGGAGCGGGTGGTGGGTTGGAGTTGGGGGTGAGGTGGGGGGTGAGGGGGACCCCCCTGGGATTTACGACTTGCTAATCCGGGGGTTGCGTCCCCGACGTCCCCGAGCGGTCATCGCGTCCCGGTCGGCCTTTTTGGCGCAGCGTCCCCGTCCCCCTCGGTCACCAGCGGCTAATCAATCATGAAGGCTGCGCGCGGGCTGTGCTGTGCAGTGCGGGCCGCGGGGGCCGCGGGGCGGGGGCGGCGAGCAGCGATGTAGTGAAACACCGGCGCGCAACACCTCTGACGGCGCCAGTGGGAAGTGACTGACCGCTCATGCCCACACCGCATCGCCATGAAATACGCAGGGCCCTCGAGTTTCTTTTTCACTCTAAAGTCCCCAACCCCCGCAAAGTTTCAATTTTTCTCAAAACATTTATATGATGCGGAGGGAGAGGAGTTTAGAGCTTTTCCGTGCGTTTGCCCCCCCCCCCCCTTTCCTCCTCCCCACCCCCATTTCCCAAGCTGTCGGGCTAACAACCGAGAGCGCGGCGCGGACGGGACGACGGGGCAGCCGGCTAAAGTTTGCCGCCTCTCAACATTACCAGAACAACACTTTTAATTAGTGTTACTCGGCCAACATTTTTAGGCGTGGCGCGTCCGTAGCTCCAGCCGGCGGTGGGCGGCACCACCCCGCTGGACCGGCGGTTGCGGGCGTCGCACCGCGGCTCCTGGGTGGACCATAACATCCGCCGCCGCGCGACCATACTTACTCTCTCACCGACGCACAGTCAGCCAGGGCGGTAGGCAACTGGGCGCGCCACGGTGCGTCGCTGTTGGAGGGGTTGCCTACCGCGACGGCGCTCATGAGGCCGCGCCGCGCAAGCTGGCTGGTCTCCCTTTCCCTCGCTGACGAACGGGACTTTTGGAAGGATATGTTTGGATAAGGACATGTTTTGCTGGTGTGAAAAGATTCTCAGCCAATGTGTGGTGGATACAGTTCTAAACAAATTAGCCTTGTCTATTCAGTTAATTCTTTAACGCCCCGGTGCTGAAAAATTAGCAGAGGTTCGACTTTCTTCTGCGTGTGTGGTAGAATCACCCACCGTGGGTAGCATGAAATCATTTATTGGCACAAAACGCCCACTTTTACCTGCTTGGCTGAGCACTTGACTCCCGCTCCGCCCTCGTGTCGCTGGGCAGCAATAAGGGAGGGTGCGGCGGGCGCACCCCTGCCCTGCCCCCTGGCTCAGGAGGGATAACGAGTCCTGCGGAAGGGCGGCCCGGGGAGTCCCCCGGGAGCGACAGCTGACATGCGGCGGTGCGTCAGCCAGCGTCAGCCAGCGTCAGCGCTGTTCGGCTGAAACGTACTGGCGCGCATGCCGCGGCGGGACACGTGACGCGGTGTCGTGCTGTGAGCTGCTGCTGCTGTGTGTCGTCAGATAACGAGGCCGGCTACCAGGAATCAATCAACTCGCGCATCGCGCAGCCAGACAGTTTCTGTTGGTTTGAGTATTTCATATATCATATATATTTTCACAAGTAAGTTTCAGTCTTACAGCCGGCGCGGGGACGCCGCCACCCGGGCGAGCCCGCCGCGCCGCCCCCGGAGGCCGCCGCCGCCGCCGCTCCTCCCGCGCCGCCGCCGTGCACCGCCACCGGCGCCCGCCGCTCCTGCAGCCAGCGGTGCCGACGGTGCACCTTGAGGTGCTTCGTCAAGTGGTCGGAGCGTGCGAACCGCTTGTCACAGATCTTGAAAGAAAATGGAAGGAATAATGAAAAGCATTAGTGTACTGATCCAAAATAGCCGTTCGTTCATTTCGCAAATTTTCAAAACTTATTTGATTTATTATACGCTTTAATTGTTTCGTTTTGCCGGTCAGGTAGTCAGCAGTCACACTCATATACAGCGGGCGATTTATACCCCTTAGTCCTGGCTAAAGTCCTGGGCGATGCTCACCTTGCACTGGTAGGGCTTGACGCCCGAGTGAGAGCGTCGGTGCCGGGCTAGCTCGTCGGACCGCGAGAACCTCCAGCCGCAGCCGACCCAGGTGCAGGCGAAGGGCTTTTCGCCGGTGTGCCGCCTGAGGTGCGCCTTGAGATGCGAGGACTTGGCGTACAGCTTGCCGCACTCGCCGAACGGGCAGGGGAACACCTTGTCGTCCAGAGCCGCAGCGCCCACGTCCTGCTCGGAGGCCGCGGTCTTGAGCTGCTTGCTGTAGTCGTGGGCGGCGAGGGCCAGGGCCGCCTCGGTGCTGCGGTGGCCTCCGCCGCGGCCCCGGACCACAGCCGGTGGTGGTGGTGGCGGCCTCGGCGGCGTCGGCCGCGAGGAGGCTGGTAGGGTCTGCGTCCACGGGGACGCCGCGGTGCCCGTACGGCACGTCTCGGACGGATCTGCACACGGCGACAGGTTTTGCTTGAAATTCAAGGCGTGGATTAAGGGGGGTGGCGATCGCCCCCCTGTCGTCTCTAGAGAGCCGCCTGAAAGGTAGGCAATTTGCGCCACAAACCCTCTGTATGTAGGCAACCGGCAGTGCACCCCCTGTCAGCCGGACCTTAATCCGCGCCTGTGAAATTCGAGGTCATTTTACGAATGTGAAGGACGGTTGGATAACTCTAAGAACGGCCCTTGAAGCCCCTGACTGTCTTGAAACCCTCTGCCTTGAAGTTTTCGTTTCGATATGGAAAGGGGTTGGCTTATTGGAATACCATCGTTGAAGTTCATGACCTCGAATTTGTGCAGACGTGCAGGGTCGCTGGAAAATTGCGACTTTCTCTTCAATTTATGATGGCAACAAAAATCACAAAGACGAGCAATCGCCGTTTCACACGCACAATTTGGCTCGCACAAAAGTGCACCTTCCGACATAGGCAGATCACCCAGTAAACCTCTACTTTATGGAAAAGAAATTCATTTTTGCTGTAACGGAACTTTCGTGCGAGCGTTAAGCTGAAGGACAGTGTTCTTTGAATTGACGAAAATTTCGTTGGTTACGGCAAAGTGATGGTATCGTTTCATTCCCAGAAAGATACGGGGTTTATCAGTGACCCGTTTTTCGTTCTTTATACAGGATGGTTGTTTTGCTCCGTTGCCGCGAATGAAAAGGTACTTGCTCGCAATAGCTCGCATGCAGTTGGCTGGGTTTGCAATTTGCCTAGCGAATCTAAGCGCCGCCGGCGCCGTGCTAACAGGCAACCTGGTCACACTCCTGGATCCGGGCTAGTATACCCGCTTGCTGCAACGAGGAGGGCGGGGCGGGTGTATCCATGGAAAGGGCGGCCATTTCTCATTCTGCACGTACCTGAGTAGTGGCTGGCGAGGGCGGGGAGGTCCACGCCGAGGACGACCATCCTGGGGGCGTACGCGGCGAACGCCAGCTCCTGTGCGCTCTCCTGCAGGAAGCCGTCGCAGAACTCGGTGCACAGGGGCGTGCGCTCGGGCAGAGGCGAGGTGCACGACGAGCCCTCAGAGAGGGAAAGCGACAGCGACAGCGCGCCGCCGTCGCCTAGCAGGAAGTCCAGCTCCGAGTCCAGCTCGGAGAACTCGCCGGCCCACGAGGACGTGGACGTGGCGGAGCCTGAAAGCAGGCGGGCGGTGCCGGGGTTCAAGCTAGCGCCCATCTTCGTCCAGATACGTTGGTGGGGGGGACGATGTCCACGGGACCCACCTGGAGTGCTGCACGTGTCGGGCCAGAAGTGACAGCCCACCCGGGCGGGGCTCAGCGGCACTGCAGGGCTCAGGTTGGCGTCGTGGGCCAGCAGCATCACCGGGGGCGGGTCGGGGTACTGCCCCCACGCCCCCGGTGGCCCCGCCCCCGCCCCCATGCAGCCCGCGGGGGCCGACACGGGCACGGCGGCGGGGGCTCCCCCCAGCAGCGGGGGTAGACTGAAGAGGCCGGCGAGCCCCAGGGACGAGTCTGGGTCCGAGCAGACCGCGTCCATAACCTGGAAGCACGCACACAACACGTCCAGGAGGGGTCGGGGGGTGACGGCTGACACAAAGCAGGGGAGCTCATCCCTCTGCGGAAACACCTGCGCCGCGCCACGACAAACCCTGTGAATAAGTGGGGCGAGCCGAGCGGGGCTGTTTACCGTGTCAACCCGGTATTCACTCGCGGGCCATGCACCCACCTGGCCACCTAAAAAGTGACGAAAATTAAATCACGGCTGTCTAACGGGACGCGACCTTCCCTGGACCCACCTGCACAGTCATGGCAAGGCGACTGACCCTCACGGTTGGTTAGCAGTTAGCAGAGCCCCCCGACCCGGGTGCTCAGCCGGCGGCCAGTCTTTGGGCTCCCTAGGGGCAGGGGGTCAGAGCGGGACCTCCAGGAAAGAGTAAGGCCCTGGATCGGGCGGCGGGTCGGGTCGAGGCTGAGGCGCGGCGCGGGGCACGGCCAGGCACGGCGCGGGGTGTCCCGGCACATACTGAGCACATGCTCTTCCAGTACTTTTGCCCGCTATCAACACAAATACAAACCATTCATGCCGGGGCGGGCTGCGAGGGCCCGCGTCGTCGCCGGGCCGGGTTGGCGGAGCTGGCGGAGCTGGCGGAGCTCAGCCACTCTCCTTCGGCCGGCCCCCTCCCCTGCTCCTGCTCTACCCCAGCTTCCACTTCCTCCTAACTCACTTGCTCACTTCCGCGGGTTCAAAGTCCTGCTCGGTCCTTCCCCCATGTCCGAGTAGTCTCTGCGACGCGGGGCGGGGCGAGCAGAGCTGAGCGCACCGAAACTTCAATATGCAACACAGCACTCGAAAACTTTGGGTCGCGCCCGATTCAATGTCACTTCATATCTTCCGAGATTGCCCCTTGTTGCTGCCGCCGGCTAGTCCTCCGTCGTCACATATCCGGCGTGGCGTGGCGGGGCGTGGCGGGGCACGGCGCGGCGCGGCCGGGCGCGGCTCCAGGGGACCTCAGCAGCTCTCCGCGGGGCCGAGGCAAGGCGAGCGCGTTTCCGCCACGCTGTCTGCAGTTGATAGGGGAATGGACTGGAGTGGAATAGTTGCGGCTCTCGGCTCGGCTCGACGTCGACTCCACGTCGTCCTGGCCCTACGGGCTCCGCCAGGCCCACAGCCGCCGCCGCCGCCACCGCCTCGGTCGCAGCAGCAGCAGCAGCAGCAGCAGCCGTGGCGGGCTGGGCAATGTGGCTTTGTTGTTCACAGGCAGGGGCATGGGCATGGCCGGGGCCTGGCACTGCCGATGCCTTGCCCCTGTTCGGTACTTTGTGTCCTCCACATCCACACCGCCCCATCCCCCCTCTTCCTCGCAGATCAGAAACAGACCACCACCGCTGCCGTCATCCCACGCCTCATCCCAATACAGATAACGAGTCGCTACCTCCGCTATCACAATCTGGTCCTCACGGGATATTGAACAGAACCACCTCCCACCCCCTTACCTCGTCGCCCTCAGCGCGAGGACGAACTAACACACTGAGCGAGCACGCAGCAATAACTGTGCTGGTTGCAGTGCGCAAGACCAGAAGCCTAATTTGGTATCCCCCTAAACAGGCAAATGAGTGTGGTTTTGTTAATAGAAAAGGCCGGTGTGTGAGTGTCTCAATAGAATCTATTTACTCCACTTTTTACAGTTATTTACAAGAGATATTTTACACAGGCATTTTGGTCCTGGCTCCTTCCACATCATAAAACATTTATAATTTCAATTAACTATAACATAACATTTATACATTCTGTCTGAACTAAAACACACAACGGACACTTCCATACATACATAAATCAGTCAGCAAAAAAATAATATCAGCTGGAACTATGAAATTGAATAAGGATTCCATAACCCCCTTGAGTATAAATCCGAACGAAGAATTGATAAATTTTACAAAAACAGTACTCTTGAGAGATCACAGCATGTGGTCATGATGAAATTGTACTGCACGAAATCCTTACAGACATGCTAGATAAATATAATTGATGAAAGTGAAATGTGAAACTCAAACACATTCATAACAATAACGAACAGAATAGATAACAAGATAAAACTAAGTGTGGAAGCAGCCTGACAAGAAAATACAATTATCTGTAATTCAACAGGAACAGAAAATAAATGTTTCATTTATGTATCAACATTCTTTTACAGTACGTTTTATAAGACTTTGCCTCTGACCACTATTAAATAAAACAATGTCTTTCATCACATAAATTCTTATCTGAGATACTTTTTGAAACTTAAAATGAATTGATGGTCTGTTCTATTAACTAAAAGAGTCATCACATGAAGTTTGCATGCTTAAAATGATGAAGGGATCAAATGAAACCCATTGACCTCATTCTGAAAAATGTGTTTAAAATGTAAAAGTGCAAAACTAATACTGGGCATATTGGCGTTGCTTACAAACAAAAGTACAACATGGCCTCCACAATTAAACACAATTCTCACCTGAAATGATATGGAGAGAGATAAAGCTTACGCATGTGCAAATAAAATATCGATTGAAAATGGATCACTGGGATTAAAGCTAAGCTACTTGCAAAATGGAAAGAGGTTGGCACCACAAAATCTTGACACTAAAACAATTTCTTTAAAGTAAAAGTTAGCTTTTACTAGACTAAAAATGTGCACAGCAAGGCTCAATAGAATACTTTGATACAAATTCAAAGTCCTTGAAATACCTTATACAAAGTACAGAACAGCAAAAAGCTCAACTATACAGCAGTGTTGCTAATAATAGAGACACATTCTTGTGAAAAAATATTCAATACTTCTGCAGAAGCTGGCTGAATGATCCATTCACAGAAATTTAGAATAAAATGAGTACAAAAATATGTGATGGAGAAGAGAATGACTGAATGAGATCATAACGTACATTTGAGCTTTCCCCTTGATTGATAAGGTTGTGGCTTCCCAAAAATAACTACACATCTGAGAATTTCAGATTAATAATTAACGTTTAATAATAAGAATTCTCATCAAAGATTTCTTGTATCATGGTGCATGAACACCAATCATAAAATGTTTGAAGAGTTTTCAAATCACATACCAGTCTTTACAATTCTTCATTCTGAGCAAACATTAACGGTCCTCCAATATAAGACTAAGCCAGACAGTCATTTGTAATCAATTTCAAACAGCAGAATTCAGAAAGCTTCTTAAGAAGTTTTGAAAAATGCAAAGAGTTCACAAATATTCAAGAAGTTTCTAATACATTAAGTACAAAGTAAACATTCAACTTGAAACTACACCAAACATTAAGAATTAAACAAATTTTCAACAAACACGTTACAGGTAGGTGCATTTAGTACTCATGAGTGAATTTGTTATAGTACTAGGCTATTAATTTGAGCCTGGCAAGAAATGTGTGGATTATACATTAGCTTTAAATGACACATAGACAATAGATAAAAACACATGCTAGACTGTAAGGTAAAATACAGTTACATAAAATAAGACAGTGACCATTGATAAAACAGCAAACAGTTTATGGAAAAAATGGAGCTAAATTGATACAATCTTGGATACATCTGAAATGTCTATGTCTAGAGTAAAAACACAATGCAATAAGACACGTAATACACCAATAAAAGTCAACTAGAGAAATGGAAACCTGTTAGCTACATAATTTGTACTGAATTTAGAGAATAGGTAGATGTCAATTGACTATACGAATGTTAAAAAGCCAAAAACTACAGTTTTTTGTAGTTATTTGACTTTTTCAACCGTCTGAAATTAGACTTGCTCATTGTGTCCTTGCCTCTTAATATTCCACAGAATTGATTTGAACATTGACCACTAATATTTAAGAGTGAAACATCAATTACAAAAGTTGACAATTTTAGATAGCACCATCAAATACAAAAGAATGCAGCAATAAGCATTAAAAAATTGTAAATCCCATTTCCAGCAAAAGTCTATCATCGCAAACATGAGATTCTCATAATTACTCACACCACCAAATCAAACAAAACAAACAAAAGATGACTGGAAGGAACTATTGGACTTGTATGCACTCACAACAGAAAATGGCACATATTTTCGCAGTCAATATAATAATGTACAAAATTGCAAGCAACATCATTAAGTTAACAAAAAAAATGAAGATGCTATGTGCAAAACAAATATATATTTATATATGTAACATCCTAGATTTATCTGTAGACACAGATAATGGGCTAAACTAAAACCTATCTGTAAAAGTTTCAGGTACAGATCCGTAAATTATAAATTAAAATATACACTTATCACTGGTATAAATTAAAACCGGTTCATGGACATGAACTGCTCTTCATTGTTGCTGCTAAATTTCATTTCTCAGAACATGTGGCACTGTTACATCACAATAGATTAGTAAGTTACGGTACTTGATACAAACACATGTTATATAAATAATTACAATATCAACAGAAACAATCATAACACTTTATACATGCAAGTGGTGCTCGCAGGAACTAAAGAAAAAGAATAGAGCCAAGGTTCGAAAGTACAGCGAGTCTCGACAAAGGGGAAATAGGGTGAGCATGTTGAAACGGAAGGTTCCGTCCAGCAATTGTTGAACATTGACACAACTTGTCGCAGGCTTAAAATAACAGCAGGGCAGGGCGGAGCGCACCACTCACTTAAAATCACAGATCACGACAGGAATCACTACATCACAGTCTCGGATTACTCGGCCACGCCGGGCGTGCTGTGCGGCGCGCTGTGCGGCACGTACCCGCTCACGACAACCGGCCGCACGCCTCTCTCACCCACCCGGCAGTAAGCCTTAGGGGGCTGGGGGTCCAGGACAAGCAGCGCTGCGTTCCTCGCCATGTCCCGCTCCCCTGTGAGCACGTACTCGTGGGCCTGCTTCGCACCCGGCACCACGACACTCTGCTCAGGTTTGTGTCTGTCCCTGAGCAGCCCGTTGTCCTCAGTCAGCATATACCCGTTGCCCAGGGCGGTGCCTAGGGCGGGCTCTGTCCGGCTAGGTCTGATCCCACACTCCCCTGCCATCACATATCCCCCACTAGTCGGCCGCTGCTGCTGCAGGCGCGCGAAGGGCTCGTCCCAGCTGCCCTCGCACTCCGGTGTGAAGGCCTGCTCCTTCGGCACATGTCCCGTCTGCACGTAGCCCTTTGGCGGCTGCGGCTGGGATTGCGTCTCCCACAGCATGGAGGGCGGCGAGTGCGCCACGTAGCCGTGCGCGCCCGGGGCCAGCGCGGGGACGCCCTTGGGCAGCACCTTGGCCGGCACGACGGGCGCTCGCAGGGCAGACGCCGCCTCCAGGCCGACGTACCCGCGGACCGACTGCGGCAGCGGTACGGACAGCTGCACGGGCAGCACCTGCGAGTGTTTCTCCGGGATGCTGCTGGAGCTCGGCCAAGGCAGTAAGCTCATCACCGCGTAGCCCGGCTCGATCTCCGACAAGTTAGGGGTGCTGCGCACGCTCGACCCCGAGCCCTTGCCGCTGCTGCCCTTGCCGCCCACGCACGCGTACCCCTCGTTCCAAGTGGGACTCTTGTTTGCCGGTGCACCGCGCTGCCCCTTGCCCACAGAGCCGGAATCTGAGCCGGACCCTGCCTCCCAGGATGGGTCACCAAATCCCTGTTCGTTCTAAAGAAGAGAAAGAAACAAATAGTTAAGTGACTCATAGTTTAATGAACAAGTCAGCTTCAAAGAATGGTTTACACTTAGTTTTAAATGTTTAATTATTTTTTACTTACCCTGTCTACTTCTGTTCCTGAATCGGATGATATGTGCGTGCCTGAAGTTGCAGAGGAACTAACACTCTCATGGCCAGAGCTACATCCACTGCTATCTCCACTCATGTTGCGGTCATGGTGATGATCGTCTTTCTGCTGAAGCAAACGCTAGAAAAGAACAAAAAAAAGGACCATTAGTTTAATGTATTACAAACATAAAGCTAATCAACAAGAATTGAAATAAAAACAATAACATAAAACAGAGGCTTACCTCTTCGTCAGCAGCTGGGCGAGGTGGCTTAGGTGGCCATTGGTCCAGGCCGTAGTCCTCCTCCTTCTCCTCAGGTGGTGGCTGCGGGGAGAACAAAACTTTACTTAACAAACTACATGGCCACCAGGCGTACATGAAGTCAAAAATAATTTCAAGTAAAATAGAGTTGTTTGGACAAATAATTATTTTATAGGATTCTTACCAAAGGTATAATTCCGTGTGGTAATTTGACTTCAACATGCCGCATGTCCTTGCATTTTAACCAAATCCTGTAAGTAAATGAAATGTCAAGATAAAACAAAAATCATTTTCTCTCTCTAGAAGTGATTTGTCTACTTAATTAAAATAACAATTAATGTGTGTTACATGTCATACCTTTTACCCAAACAAATTATCATACAGCTGACAGTAACAATCAATGCCAACATTAAGACATAGATGAGAATCTTAAGGTACTGAGGAAGGTCTGTAAAAAAAAAATTAAGTTATTAACATCATGTCTAAATAATCACATAAGGACTGTGCGTGACTTGAAGGTTTAGTTAGATAAATACCATTGGTGTAGCAGCTGCCATCCTGTACTTTACTCCACTCTCCTTTAAATGTTTTAGTAGAATTGCTAGGATCGACATTGACAGCTCGCACAGAGAAGGAATACGGTTGGTTTGATTCAGAGCAACCCTCAATACGAGTTACTAAAGAATTGTCTATTAAAAAAAAAAAGAAAAAAATTATGGTAAAAATCTCCAGTAAAGAACTGCATTTCAAGTAAAAATATTAAGAAGCAAAAGTTAACTTTGAGATTATATAGAGAGGACTTACTTTCTGTTCTAAGAACTTGTGCTGATGAATTATCGCCTCCAGGCACAATCATGACTTCATAGTAATCAAGAAGACCTGAGGGGCGGGCAGGTGGATCCCAACTTATCTCCAGTACTGACTGGTTGAGATGTTGCACATGAGGACAATTGGTCATTCCAGGTTCTAAAATGGGAAGAGGGTTATAAAAGGAGTCATAAACTATAGTACTTCAATCATGTAGATAAGAAAAGTAAAAAATATGCCAAACTTACGTCCAACTTTAGTTTCAGCTGTGAGTGGTGGAGACTTATCAGAGCATGCAAAGGTGCAAGCTGCCACACTGATACTGTAGTTGTAGTAACTAGTAAGGTTCCTTAAAACCAACTCTTGCTTGACCCTGTTGTCATTATCCTTTGTTTGCACTTTGCCATCATAATGCACCTCATACTTGGTAATGACACCATTCCTTTCTTCTGGAGGATTCCAAGTAATTGTGATGGTTGTATTTGTGATATTGATAATGGAAACATTGGTTGGCGGAGTGGGAGCTGAAATAAACAAAATTGTTGATGAAATCCATTAAGATTTAGTAAAAAATAAGTGAAACGCAAAGTTTGCATCTACTGGGCTTTACCTGCTTCAAGAGTAACATTATATAAGGGGTCACTTGGTAAACTCTCGCCACCACTGCTCAGCACAGCAATAGAAATACTGTACGTAGTGTATGGTCTCAAGCCAGTAAGATTAGCTGAACTCTGTTGCGGATCCATAACAGTGACATTTTGACTGGGGCCTGAAAAAATTACACAAGATGTGATCAACAGGAATAAATGCTATAAAATAACAGATAGTGAATATGTAAGAACAAAAAGTAAAACATTTAAACAGTGAACTTACTCTTGCATTCTGGTCCTTTGTGCTGAACTGGGCAGTAATAGATTCTAAACCCAACAACAAGTCCATTTCTGTCCAAGCAATCCAAATTCCAAACCATTTCCATGAATGTTGATCCAACCTTCTTAACCCAGACATTCTTCATCTTTTGAATGGCTGTAGGTGAATAGAAAAGTCAGTAATAATATCTATTAAGTTAGCTTGAGATGCCAAAGCAGGAATAGAAACAGTATGACTCACGTTTGTTGTACAGAATTGTGCATGAGGCCCAGACCATGCCGCTACTAGCGTTGCGTGTATTTGCTGACACAGCAAACTGATAGGGTTTGTCGTCTTCAACTGTCATGTTCTTAATTGTTATGTTGCTCGAGACATGAGTCCAATTCAAATACCCCTGCACGAAGAGAGGGAAAAATAAGTTAAAACATTCAAAGGACTAAACAAGAATCGCCAAAACACAAGACTTACAGAGCACATGTGATCATAAATGCTGTCACACCAGAATATAGTGTAACTATCAATCTCTTCTTGATCTGAGGGGGGCTTCCAGGACAATTCGTAAGTGCCATTTTCATAAAATACTTTGGTTACAGAGAGAGGTCCAGGAGGAACTGAAAATTTCAGTAGAGATTAGATAAATACCACAGAACAACAATTTAACCATTTTCAATTGCAGATTAACATTGGAGCTAAAAAAATTACCTTGCACACGGCTAGGTATGACGATTTCACTCTTGTTTATTGACTGGCCTTCTGTGTTTACAGAAACAATGTGAAATCGGAAGTTCTTGTTGAGATCCATTTTCGAGTATTTGGCATACTTCTTAGTCAATTCTGTCGGATCCTTAAATCTGATAGATAATAAAACACAATTGATTATTAACAAGATAGTATTTCAATAAAAAGACCAAAGAAAGATAGTTAACCAACTTACACTGGTGAATTATTTTCATCATTAATGTCGATTATTTTATAACGGAACATATCTCCATTCTGAAGATAATCCGGAATAGTTTGCCAATAAATGTAAATATCACGGCTATCAACATGGTTGAAAACTTCAAAGCTGCCAATGTCTGTTCTTGGAGGTGCTCCAGGCAGATCAGGCAAGGTCTTGATAGTCATAGCAGCAGGAGCTGACCACAGGCTATCATCATTGGAAACTGCCTTGGCAGATTTCAGGTACACTCTTATGTCATAAAATGTATTAGCATATTTCAAGGAGGTGATATTTAATGTATGTTTCTGTTCTTTTGAGTCATTCTTCTTTATGATTCTGGATGTATTAACACTATGCCATGACTCGCGAGACTCCCACTGAGGCAGAAATTCTACACGATGGATGAGTCCAGGAGGGAAGTTTTGCATAGGGTATGGGATAACCCATTCAAGATAAACACTGGATGATGTTTTTTTGCTTGATCTGAATTTCTCTGGTTTTGCTGGGATCACTGTAAAAATGTAAAATATGAATACACTTTGAAACAGAAACACAAAATTTAAAAAGAAAAGCAGTAAAAAGTAGAATTAGCACTAACCATGAGCATAATGATTGAATTTGTGACTGAAGGTTGAGTTATTGAAGTGGTTTATTGCTTCAATATGAAAAAAGTATGTTTCATATGGTTGCCGATATGGTGGGTTAGATTCTTCATTCCAAACACATTTATCTTCCTGGACATCAGTTTCTCCCGGACAGGCATACTTAATTCTAAAAAAAACAAGGGAGAAGGAAACACAAAATTAATTTTGAGCTAAAAATGGTACTTGTTCTTTACATGGTCCCTGTTACCACTCAGTGCCATTTAGTAAGGACAAATAGTTTTCTCAGCGCTGTATATTTGTAAAAGTGATGGAAGTTTTTGGTTTGAATGGATAATAGTCACAATAGAATTGAATGGGAAAGGGCGGGGGGGATTGCCAGCCCTAACGATGAGGCCCGAGGCACAGCCCCAATAAAACAAAGCCCGAGCCCGAGCTAGGGGGCGATCGGCTGGGCGGCCGATGGGACTTTGACTGAAAACCCTTAAAATTTTTGAGACACCAAGGTTCCTCATTTTGAATAG